>NW_027226703.1:0-28813 GCF_037783145.1 Equus przewalskii | reverse complement strand
ACAAGCAGTTGCTGAACACTTTGGAATCACCTGCCAGGCTTGCTGGAACCACCTGCCAGTCATGCCGAAATCACCTGCCAACTACGCCAGAACTGCTTGGCGGACACTGCGGAAACACCTGTCGGGCCGGCTGGAACCACATCTCAGACGTGCCAGAAACGTGTTCATGAGATGCTGGAACCACACCCTGAACAGACGGATACCATCTGCCAGAACAGCCTGAACCACCTGCTGAGCACGCCGGAACCACCTGCTCGACTCACCGGTACCAACTCCCTGACACGCCAAAATCACCTACTGGGTATGCCAGAACCTCTTGGCGGACACTCCGGAATCATCTGCCGGACATGCCGCAACCAGCTCTCAGACACACCAGAACCACGTGCCGGAGACGCCGGAAGCACCTGCCGAGCATGCCGGAGCCACCTGCTCGACTCGCCAGAAACACCTGCCGGACACGCCAAAATCACCTGCCGGGTATGCCAGAACCACCTGGCGGACACTCCGAAATCACCTGCCGCGCATGCCGGAACCACCTCTCAGACGTGCCGGAAGCACGTGCCGGACACGCCGGAATCTCCTACCGGAAAGACCGGAACCACCTGCCAAGAACGCCGGAGCCACCTGTTCGACTCGCTGGAACCACCTGCCGGACAGGCCAATATCAACTGCTGGCTATGCCAGAACCACTTGGGGGACAGTCCGGGATCACCTGCCAGCCATGGCGGAACCAACTCTCAGACGTACCAGAACCACCTGCCGGAGAAGCTGGAAACACGTCCTGGACAGACTGGAACCACGTGACGGCCATGCCTGAACCACCTGCCGAGCACGGCGGAACCACCTGCCGGACAAGCCAAAATCACTTGCGGGCTACGCCAGAACCACTTGGACGACTCTCCGAAATGACCTGCCGGGCATGTTGGAACCACCTCTCAGACGTGCCAGAAGCACGTGGCGGACAGTCTGGAATCACCTGTTGGGCATACGCAACCACCTCTGAGACGTACCAGAACCACGTGCCGTGAACGCCGGAACCACCTACCGGACAGACCGGAATCAACTTTTGGGCATGCCGGAACCACCAGTCAGCTGTGCCAGAAACACGTGCCGGAGACGCCTGAAGCACCTGCCGAGCACTTCGCAACCACCTGCTCAACTCGCCTGAACCACCTGCCGGACACGCCGGAACCACCGGCTCGAACCGCCGGAACGATTGCTGGACATGCAAAATCACCTGCCGGCTACGCCGGAAACACTTGGCGAACACTGCGGAATCACGTGCCGGGCATGCCGGAACCACCTCTCAGATATGCCAGAACCACGTGCCAATGACCCCGGAAGCACCTGCCGAGCACGCCGGAACCCCCTGCTCGACTCGCCAGAACCACCTGCCGGACACGCCAAAATCACCTGCCGGGTACGCCATAACCACCTGGCGGACACTCCAAAACCACCTGTCGCGCATGCCGGAACCACCTCTGAGACGTGCCGGAAGCACGTGCCGGACACGCCGGAATCACCTACAGGACAGACCGGAACCACCTGCCGAGCACGCCGGAGCCACCTGTTCGACTCGCTGGAACCACCTGCCGGACAGGCCAATATCAACTGATGGCTATGCCAGAACAACCTGGGGGACGGTCCGGAATCACCTGCCAGCCATGGCGGAACCACCTCTCAGACGTACCAGAACCACCTGCCGGAGAAGCTGGAAACACGTCCTGGACAGTCTGGAACCACCTGCCGGCCAAGCCTGAACCACCTGCCAAGCACAACGGAACAACCTGCCAGACACGCCAAAGTCACCTGCGTGTTATGCCAGAACCACTTGGAGGACTCTCTGGGATGACCTGCCGGGCATGCCGGAACCACCTCTCAGACGTGCCAGAACCATGTGGCGGACAGTCCGGAATCACCTGTTGGGCATGCGCAACCACCTCTGAGACGTACCAGAACCACATGCCGTGCACGCCGGAACCACCTACCGGACAGACCGGAATCAACTTTTGGGCATGCCGGAACCACCAGTCAGATGTGCCAGAAACACGTGCCGGAGATGCCGGAAGCACCTGCCGAGCACGTCGCAACCACCTGCTCAACTTGCCTGAACCACCTGCCGGACACGCCAAAATCACCTGCCCGCTACACCAGCACCACTTCGGGGACAAGCCGGAATCACGTGAGGGGCATGCCGGCACAGCCTCTCAGACTGAACCTCGTGCCGGACACCACAGAACCACCTGCCGGACACGCCGGAACCACAGGCTCGACCCGCCGGAACGACAGCTGGACATGCAAAATCACCTGCCGGCTACGCCGGAAACACTTGGTGAACACTCCGGAATCACCTGCCGGGCATGCCGGAACCACCTCTCAGATATGCCAGAACCACGTGCCAATGACCCCGGAAGCACCTGCCGAGCACGCCGGAACCACCTGCTCGACTCGCCAGAACCACCTGCCGGACACGCCAAAATCACCTGCCGGCTACGCCACAACCAGTTGGGGAACACTTCGGAATCACCTGCCGGGCTTGCTGGAACCACCTGCCGGTCATGCCAAAATCACCTGCCAACTACGCCAGTACCACTTGGCGGACACTGTGGAAACACCTGTCGGGCCGGCCGGAACCACATCTCAGACGTGCCAGAACCATGTGCATGAGATGCTGGAACCACACCCCGAACAGACGGAAAACACCTGCCAGACCCGTCTGAACAACCTGCCGAGCACGCCGGAGCCACCTGCTCGACTCGCCGGAACCACCAACCTGACATGCCCAAATCACCAGCCGGGTATGCCAGAACCTCTTGGCGGACACTCTGGAATCATCTGCCGGACGTGCCGGAACCAGCTCTCAGACACACCAGAACCACGTGCCGGAGACGCCGGAAGCACCTGCCGAGCATGCCGGAGCCACCTGCTCGACTCGCCAGAAACACCTGCCGGACACGCCAAAATCACCTGCCGGGTACGCCAGAACCACCTGGCGGACACTCCGAAACCACCTGTCGCGCATGCCGGAACCACCTCTCAGACGTGCCGGAAGCACGTGCCGGACACGCCGGAATCACCTACCGGACAGACCGGAACCACCTGCCGAGCACGCCGGAGCCACCTGTTCGACTCGCTGGAACCACCTGCCGGACAGGCCAATAGCAACTGCTGGCTATGCCAGAACCACCTGGGGGACGGTCCGGAATCACCTGCCAGCCATGGCGGAACCACCTCTCAGACGTACCAGAACCACCTGCCGGAGAAGCTGGAAACACGTCCTGGACAGTCTGGAACCACCTGCCGGCCAAGCCTGAACCACCTGCCAAGCACAACGGAACAACCTGCCAGACACGCCAAAGTCACCTGCGTGTTATGCCAGAACCACTTGGAGGACTCTCTGGGATGACCTGCCGGGCATGCCGGAACCACCTCTCAGACGTGCCAGAACCATGTGGCGGACAGTCCGGAATCACCTTTTGCTCATGTGCAACCACCTCTGAGACGTACCAGAACCACAGGCCGTGCAGGCTGGAACCACCTACCGGACAGACCGGAATCACCTTTCGGGCATGCCGGAACCACGTGTCGGATGTGCCAGAAACACGTGCCGGAGATGCCGGAAGCACCTGCCAAGCACGTTGGAACCACCTGCTCAACTGGCCTGAACCACCTGCCGGACATGCCAAAATCACCTGCCGACTATGCCAGAACCACTTGGCGAACACTCCGGAATCACTTGCCGGGCATGCAGGAACCACCCCTCAGACATGCCGGAACCCCGTGCCAATGACCCCGGAAGCACCAGCCGAGCACGCCGGAACCACCTGCTCGACTCGCCAGAACCACCTGCCGATCACGCAAAAATCACCTGCCGGCTACGCCACAACCAGTTGGTGAACACTTTGGAATCACCTACCAGGCTTGCTGGAACCACCTGCCAGTCATGCCAAAATCACCTGCCAACTACGCCAGAACCGCTTGGCGGACACTGCGGAAACACCTGTCGGGCCGGCTGGAACCACATCTCAGACGTGCCAGAAACGTGTTCATGAGATGCTGGAACCACACCCCGAACAGACGGATACCACCTGCCAGAAACGCCTGAACCACCTGCTGAGCACGCCGGAACCACCTGCTCGACTCACCGGTACCACCTCCCTGACACGCCAAAATCACCTGCTGGGTATGCCAGAACCACTTGGCGGACACTCCGAAATCATCTGCCGGACATGCCGGAACCAGCTCTCAGACACACCAGAACCAAGTGCCGGAGACGCCGGAAGCACCTGCCGAGCATGCCGGAGCCACCTGCTCGACTCGCCAGAAACACCTGCCGGACACGCCAAAATCACCTGCCGGGTATGCCAGAACCACCTGGCGGACACTACGGAATCACCTGCCGCGCATGCCGGAACCACCTCTCAGACGTGCCGGAAGCACGTGCCGGACACGCCGGAAACACCTACCGGACAGACCGGAACCACCTGCCAAGAACGCCGGAGCCACCTGTTCGACTCGCTGGAACCACCTGCCGGACAGGCCAATATCAACTGCTGGCTATGCCAGAACCACCTGGGGGACAGTCCGGGATCACCTGCCAGCCATGGCGGAACCACCTCTCAGACGTACCAGAACCACCTGCCGGAGAAGCTGGAAACACGTCCTGGACAGACTGGAACCACGTGACGGCCATGCCTGAACCACCTGCCGAGCACGGCGGAACCACCTGCCGGACACGCCAAAATCACCTGCGGGCTACGCCAGAACCACTTGGACGACTCTCCGAAATGACCTGCCGGGCATGTTGGAACCACCTCTCAGACGTGCCAGAAGCACGTGGCGGACAGTCTGGAATCACCTGTTGGGCATACGCAACCACCTCTGAGACGTACCAGAACCACGTGCCGTGCACGCCGGAACCACCTACCGGACAGACCGGAATCAACTTTTGGGCATGCCGGAACCACCAGTCAGCTGTGCCAGAAACACGTGCCGGAGACGCCGGAAGCACCTGCCGAGCACGTCGCAACCACCTGTTCAACTCGCCTGAACCACCTGCCGGACACGCCAAAATCACCTGCCCGCTACACCAGCACCACTTCGGGGACAAGCCGGAATCACGTGAGGGGCATGCCGGCACAGCCTCTCAGACTGAACCTCGTGCCGGACACCACAGAACCACCTGCCGGACAGACCGGAACCACCTGCCGGACACGCCGGAACCACCGGCTCGACCCGCCGGAACGACCGCTGGACATACAAAATCACCTGCCGGCTACGCCGGAAACACTTGGCGAACACTCCGGAATCACCTGCCGGGCATGCCGGAACCACCTCTCAGATATGCCAGAACCACGTGCCAATGACCCCGGAAGCACCTGCCGAGCACGCCGGAACCACCTGCTCGACTCGCCAGAACCACCTGCCGGACACGCCAAAATCACCTGCCGGCTACGCCACAACCAGTTGGGGAACACTTCGGAATCACCTGCCGGGCTTGCTGGAACCACCTGCCGGTCATGCCAAAATCACCTGCCAACTACGCCAGTACCACTTGGCGGACACTGTGGAAACACCTGTCGGGCCGGCCGGAACCACATCTCAGACGTGCCAGAACCATGTGCATGAGATGCTGGAACCACACCCCGAACAGACGGAAAACACCTGCCAGACCCGTCTGAACAACCTGCCGAGCACGCCGGAGCCACCTGCTCGACTCGCCGGAACCACCTACCTGACAGGCCCAAATCACCAGCCGGGTATGCCAGAACCACTTGGCGGACACTCCGGAATCATCTGCCGGACTTGCCGGAACCAGCTCTCAGACACACCAGAACCACGTGCCGGAGATGCCGGAAGCACCTGCCGAGCATGCCGGAGCCACCTGCTCGACTCGCCAGAAACACCTGCCGGACACGCCAAAATCACCTGCCGGGTACGCCAGAACCACCTGGCGGACACTCCGGAATCATCTGCCGGACATGCCGGAACCAGCTCTCAGGCACACCAGAACCACGTGCCGGAGACGCCAGAAGCACCTGCCGAGCACGGCGCAAGCACCTGCTCAACTCGCCTGAACCACCTGCCGGACACGCCGGAACCACTGGCTCGAACCGCCGGAACGACCGCTGGACATGCAAAATCACCTGCCGGCTACGCCGGAAACACTTGGCGAACACTGCGGAATCACGTGCCGGGCATGCCGGAACCACCTCTCAGATATGCCAGAACCACGTGCCAATGACCCCGGAAGCACCTGCCGAGCACGCCGGAACCACCTGCTCGACTCGCCAGAACCACCTGCCGGACACGCCAAAATCACCTGCCGGGTACGCCAGAACCACCTGGCGGACACTCCGAAACCACCTGTCGCGCATGCCGGAACCACCTCTGAGACGTGCCGGAAGCACGTGCCGGACACCCCGGAATCACCTACCGAACAGACCGGAACCACCTGCCGAGCACGCCGGAGCCACCTGTTCGACTCGCTGGAACCACCTGCCGGACAGGCCAATATCAACTGATGGCTATGCCAGAACAACCTGGGGGACGGTCCGGAATCACCTGCCAGCCATGGCGGAACCACCTCTCAGACGTACCAGAACCACCTGCCGGAGAAGCTGGAAACACGTCCTGGACAGTCTGGAACCACCTGCCGGCCAAGCCTGAACCACCTGCCAAGCACAACGGAACAACCTGCCAGACACGCCAAAGTCACCTGCGTGTTATGCCAGAACCACTTGGAGGAGTCTCTGGGATGACCTGCCGGGCATGCCGGAACCACCTCTCAGACGTGCCAGAACCATGTGGCGGACAGTCCGGAATCACCTGTTGGGCATGCGCAACCACCTCTGAGACGTACCAGAACCACAGGCCGTGCAGGCTGGAACCACCTACCGGACAGACCGGAATCACCTTTCGGGCATGCCGGAACCACCTGTCAGATGTGCCAGAAACACGTGCCGGAGACGCCGGAAGCACCTGCCAAGCACGTTGGAACCACCTGCTCAACTCGCCTGAACCACCTGCCGGACATGCCAAAATCACCTGCCGACTATGCCAGAACCACTTGGCGAACACTCCGGAATCACTTGCCGGGCATGCAGGAACCACCTCTCAGACATGCCAGAAGCCCGTGCCAATGACCCCGGAAGCACCAGCCGAGCACGCCGGAACCACCTGCTCGACTCGCCAGAACCACCTGCCGATCACGCAAAAATCACCTGCCGGCTACGCCACAACCAGTTGGGGAACACTTTGGAATCACCTGCCAGGCTTGCTGGAACCACCTGCCAGTCATGCCAAAATCACCTGCCAACTACGCCAGAACCGCTTGGCGGACACTGCGGAAACACCTGTCGGGCCGGCTGGAACCACATCTCAGACGTGCCAGAAACGTGTTCATGAGATGCTGGAACCACACCCCGAACAGACGGATACCACCTGCCAGAACCGCCTGAACCACCTGCTGAGCACGCCGGAGCCACCTGCTCGACTCGCCAGAAACACCTGCCGGACACGCCAAAATCACCTGCCGGGTATGCCAGAACCACCTGGCGGACACTACGGAATCACCTGCCGCGCATGCCGGAACCACCTCTCAGACGTGCCGGAAGCACGTGCCGGACACGCCGGAAACACCTACCGGACAGACCGGAACCACCTGCCAAGAACGCCGGAGCCACCTGTTCGACTCGCTGGAACCACCTGCCGGACAGGCCAATATCAACTGCTGGCTATGCCAGAACCACCTGGGGGACAGTCCGGGATCACCTGCCAGCCATGGCGGAACCACCTCTCAGACGTACCAGAAACACCTGCCGGAGAACCTGGAAACACGTCCTGGACAGACTGGAACCACGTGACGGCCATGCCTGAACCACCTGCCGAGCACGGCGGAACCACCTGCCGGACACGCCAAAATCACCTGCGGGCTACGCCAGAACCACTTGGACGACTCTCCGAAATGACCTGCCGGGCATGTTGGAACCACCTCTCAGACGTGCCAGAAGCACGTGGCGGACAGTCCGGAATCACCTGTTGGGCATACGCAACCACCTCTGAGACGTACCAGAACCACGTGCCGTGCACGCCGGAACCACCTACCGGACAGACCGGAATCAACTTTTGGGCATGCCGGAACCACCAGTCAGATGTGCCAGAAACACGTGCCGGAGACGCCGGAAGCACCTGCCGAGCACGTCGCAACCACCTGCTCAACTCGCCTGAACCACCTGCCGGACACGCCAAAATCACCTGCCCGCTACACCAGCACCACTTCGGGGACAAGCCGGAATCACGTGAGGGGCATGCCGGCACAGCCTCTCAGACTGAACCTCGTGCCGGACACCACAGAACCACCTGCCGGACAGACCGGAACCACCTGCCGGACACGCCGGAACCACCGGCTCGACCCGCCGGAACGACGGCTGGACATGCAAAATCACCTGCCGGCTACGCCGGAAACACTTGGCGAACACTCCGGAATCACCTGCCGGGCATGCCGGAACCACCTCTCAGATATGCCAGAACCACGTGCCAATGACCCCGGAAGCACCTGCCGAGCACGCCGGAACCACCTGCTCGACTCGCCAGAACCACCTGCCGGACACGCAAAAATCACCTGCCGGCTACGCCACAACCAGTTGGGGAACACTTCGGAATCACCTGCCGGGCTTGCTGGAACCACCTGCCGGTCATGCCAAAATCACCTGCCAACTACGCCAGTACCACTTGGCGGACACTGTGGAAACACCTGTCGGGCCGGCCGGAACCACATCTCAGACGTGCCAGAACCATGTGCATGAGATGCTGGAACCACACCCCGAACAGACGGAAAACACCTGCCAGACCCGTCTGAACAACCTGCCGAGCACGCCGGAGCCACCTGCTCGACTCGCCGGAACCACCTACCTGACAGGCCCAAATCACCAGCCGGGTATGCCAGAACCACTTGGCGGACACTCCGGAATCATCTGCCGGACATGCCGGAACCAGCTCTCAGACACACCAGAACCACGTGCCGGAGATGCCGGAAGCACCTGCCGAGCATGCCGGAGCCACCTGCTCGACTCGCCAGAAACACCTGCCGGACACGCCAAAATCACCTGCCGGGTACGCCAGAACCACCTGGCGGACACTCCGAAACCACCTGTCGCGCATGCCGGAACCACCTCTCAGACGTGCCGGAAGCACGTGCCGGACACGCCGGAATCACCTACCGGACAGACCGGAACCACCTGCCGAGCACGCCGGAGCCACCTGTTCGACTCGCTGGAACCACCTGCCGGACAGGCCAATATCAACTGCTGGCTATGCCAGAACCACCTGGGGGACGGTCCGGAATCACCTGCCAGCCATGGCGGAACCACCTCTCAGACGTACCAGAACCACCTGCCGGAGAAGCTGGAAACACGTCCTGGACAGTCTGGAACCACCTGCCGGCCAAGCCTGAACCACCTGCCAAGCACAACGGAACAACGTGCCAGACACGCCAAAATCACCTGCGTGTTATGCCAGAACCACTTGGAGGACTCTCTGGGATGACCTGCCGGGCATGCCGGAACCACCTCTCAGACGTGCCAGAACCATGTGGCGGACAGTCCGGAATCACCTGTTGGGCATGCGCAACCACCTCTGAGACGTACCAGAACCACAGGCCGTGCAGGCTGGAACCACCTACCGGACAGACCGGAATCACCTTTCGGGCATGCCGGAACCACCTGTCAGATGTGCCAGAAACACGTGCCGGAGACGCCGGAAGCACCTGCCAAGCACGTTGGAACCACCTGCTCAACTCGCCTGAACCACCTGCCGGACATGCCAAAATCACCTGCCGACTATGCCAGAACCACTTGGCGAACACTCCGGAATCACTTGCCGGGCATGCAGGAACCACCTCTCAGACATGCCAGAACCCCGTGCCAATGACCCCGGAAGCACCAGCCGAGCACGCCGGAACCACCTGCTCGACTCGCCAGAACCACCTGCCGATCACGCAAAAATCACCTGCTGGCTATGCCACCACCAGTTGGGGAACACTTTGGAATCACCTGCCAGGCTTGCTGGAACCACTTGCCGGTCATGCCAAAATCAGCTGCCGGCTACGCCACCACCAGTTGGTGAACACTTTGGAATCACCTGCCAGGCTTGCTGGAACCACCTGCCAGTCATGCCAAAATCACCTGCCAACTACGCCAGAACCGCTTGGCGGACACTGCGGAAACACCTGTCGGGCCGGCTGGAACCACATCTCAGACGTGCCAGAAACGTGTTCATGAGATGCTGGAACCACACCCCGAACAGACGGATACCACCTGCCAGAACCGCCTGAACCACCTGCTGAGCACGCCGGAACCACCTGCTCGACTCACCGGTACCACCTCCCTGACACGCCAAAATCACCTGCTGGGTATGCCAGAACCACTTGGCGGACACTCCGGAATCATCTGCCGGACATGCCGGAACCAGCTCTCAGACACACCAGAACCACGTGCCGGAGACGCCGGAAGCACCTGCCGAGCATGCCGGAGCCACCTGCTCGACTCGCCAGAAACACCTGCCGGACACGCCAAAATCACCTGCCGGGTATGCCAGAACCACCTGGCGGACACTACGGAATCACCTGCCGCGCATGCCGGAACCACCTCTCAGACGTGCCGGAAGCACGTGCCGGACACGCCGGAAACACCTACCGGACAGACCGGAACCACCTGCCAAGAACGCCGGAGCCACCTGTTCGACTCGCTGGAACCACCTGCCGGACAGGCCAATATCAACTGCTGGCTATGCCAGAACCACCTGGGGGACAGTCCGGGATCACCTGCCAGCCATGGCGGAACCACCTCTCAGACGTACCAGAACCACCTGCCGGAGAAGCTGGAAACACGTCCTGGACAGACTGGAACCACGTGACGGCCATGCCTGAACCACCTGCCGAGCACGGCGGAACCACCTGCCGGACACGCCAAAATCACCTGCGGGCTACGCCAGAACCACTTGGACGACTCTCCGAAATGACCTGCCGGGCATGTTGGAACCACCTCTCAGACGTGCCAGAAGCACGTGGCGGACAGTCCGGAATCACCTGTTGGGCATACGCAACCACCTCTGAGACGTACCAGAACCACGTGCCGTGCACGCCGGAACCACCTACCGGACAGACCGGAATCAACTTTTGGGCATGCCGGAACCACCAGTCAGATGTGCCAGAAACACGTGCCGGAGACGCCGGAAGCACCTGCCGAGCACGTCGCAACCACCTGCTCAACTCGCCTGAACCACCTGCCGGACACGCCAAAATCACCTGCCCGCTACACCAGCACCACTTCGGGGACAAGCCGGAATCACGTGAGGGGCATGCCGGCACAGCCTCTCAGACTGAACCTCGTGCCGGACACCACAGAACCACCTGCCGGACAGACCGGAACCACCTGCCGGACACGCCGGAACCACCGGCTCGACCCGCCGGAACGACCGCTGGACATGCAAAATCACCTGGCGGCTACGCCGGAAACACTTGGCGAACACTCCGGAATCACCTGCCGGGCATGCCGGAACCACCTCTCAGATATGCCAGAACCACGTGCCAATGACCCCGGAAGCACCTGCCGAGCACGCCGGAACCACCTGCTCGACTCGCCAGAACCACCTGCCGGACACGCCAAAATCACCTGCCGGCTACGCCACAACCAGTTGGGGAACACTTCGGAATCACCTGCCGGGCTTGCTGGAACCACCTGCCGGTCATGCCAAAATCACCTGCCAACTACGCCAGTACCACTTGGCGGACACTGTGGAAACACCTGTCGGGCCGGCCGGAACCACATCTCAGACGTGCCAGAACCATGTGCATGAGATGCTGGAACCACACCCCGAACAGACGGAAAACACCTGCCAGACCCGTCTGAACAACCTGCCGAGCACGCCGGAGCCACCTGCTCGACTCGCCGGAACCACCTACCTGACATGCCCAAATCACCAGCCGGGTATGCCAGAACCACTTGGCGGACACTCCGGAATCATCTGCCGGACATGCCGGAACCAGCTCTCAGACACACCAGAACCACGTGCCGGAGACGCCGGAAGCACCTGCCGAGCATGCCGGAGCCACCTGCTCGACTCGCCAGAAACACCTGCCGGACACGCCAAAATCACCTGCCGGGTACGCCAGAACCACCTGGCGGACACTCCGAAACCACCTGTCGCGCATGCCGGAACCACCTCTCAGACGTGCCGGAAGCACGTGCCGGACACGCCGGAATCACCTACCGGACAGACCGGAACCACCTGCCGAGCACGCCGGAGCCACCTGTTCGACTCGCTGGAACCACCTGCCGGACAGGCCAATATCAACTGCTGGCTATGCCAGAACCACCTGGGGGACGGTCCGGAATCACCTGCCAGCCATGGCGGAACCACCTCTCAGACGTACCAGAACCACCTGCCGGAGAAGCTGGAAACACGTCCTGGACAGTCTGGAACCACCTGCCGGCCAAGCCTGAACCACCTGCCAAGCACAACGGAACAACCTGCCAGACACGCCAAAGTCACCTGCGTGTTATGCCAGAACCACTTGGAGGACTCTCTGGGATGACCTGCCGGGCATGCCGGAACCACCTCTCAGACGTGCCAGAACCATGTGGCGGACAGTCCGGAATCACCTGTTGGGCATGCGCAACCACCTCTGAGACGTACCAGAACCACAGCCCGTGCAGGCTGGAACCACCTACCGGACAGACCGGAATCACCTTTCGGGCATGCCGGAACCACCTGTCAGATGTGCCAGAAACACGTGCCGGAGACGCCGGAAGCACCTGCCAAGCACGTTGGAACCACCTGCTCAACTCGCCTGAACCACCTGCCGGACATGCCAAAATCACCTGCCGACTATGCCAGAACCACTTGGCGAACACTCCGGAATCACTTGCCGGGCATGCAGGAACCACCTCTCAGACATGCCAGAACCCCGTGCCAATGACCCCGGAAGCACCAGCCGAGCACGCCGGAACCACCTGCTCGACTCGCCAGAACCACCTGCCGATCACGCAAAAATCACCTGCCGGCTATGCCACCACCAGTTGGTGAACACTTTGGAATCACCTGCCAGGCTTGCTGGAACCACTTGCCGGTCATGCCAAAATCAGCTGCCGGCTATGCCACCACCAGTTGGTGAACACTTTGGAATCACCTGCCAGGCTTGCTGGAACCACCTGCCAGTCATGCCAAAATCACCTGCCAACTACGCCAGAACCGCTTGGCGGACACTGCGGAAACACCTGTCGGGCCGGCTGGAACCACATCTCAGACGTGCCAGAAACGTGTTCATGAGATGCTGGAACCACACCCCGAACAGACGGATACCACCTGCCAGAACCGCCTGAACCACCTGCTGAGCACGCCGGAACCACCTGCTCGACTCAACGGTACCACCTCCCTGACACGCCAAAATCACCTGCTGGGTATGCCAGAACCACTTGGCGGACACTCCGGAATCATCTGCCGGACATGCCGGAACCAGCTCTCAGACACACCAGAACCACGTGCCGGAGACGCCGGAAGCACCTGCCGAGCATGCCGGAGCCACCTGCTCGACTCGCCAGAAACACCTGCCGGACACGCCAAAATCACCTGCCGGGTATGCCAGAACCACCTGGCGGAGACTACGGAATCACCTGCCGCGCATGCCGGAACCACCTCTCAGACGTGCCGGAAGCACGTGCCGGACACGCCGGAAACACCTACCGGACAGACCGGAACCACCTGCCAAGAACGCCGGAGCCACCTGTTCGACTCGCTGGAACCACCTGCCGTACAGGCCAATATCAACTACTGGCTATGCCAGAATCACCTGGGGGACAGTCCGGGATCACCTGCCAGCCATGGCGGAACCACCTCTCAGACGTACCAGAACCACCTGCCGGAGAAGCTGGAAACACGTCCTGGACAGACTCGAACCACGTGACGGCCATGCCTGAACCACCTGCCGAGCACGGCGGAAACACCTGCCAGACACGCCAAAATCACCTGCGGGCTACGCCAGAACCACTTGGACGACTCTCCGAAATGACCTGCCGGGCATGTTGGAACCACCTCTCAGACGTGCCAGAACCACGTGGCGGACAGTCCGGAATCACCTGTTGGGCATACGCAACCACCTCTGAGACGTACCAGAACCACGTGCCGTGCACGCCGGAACCACCTACCGGACAGACCGGAATCAACTTTTGGGCATGCCGGAACCACCAGTCAGATGTGCCAGAAACACGTGCCGGAGACGCCGGAAGCACCTGCCGAGCACGTCGCAAGCACCTGCTCAACTCGCCTGAACCACCTGCCGGACACGCCAAAATCACCTGCCCGCTACACCAGCACCACTTCGGGGACAAGCCGGAATCACGTGAGGGGCATGCCGGCACAGCCTCTCAGACTGAACCTCGTGCCGGACACCACAGAACCACCTGCCGGACAGACCGGAACCACCTGCCGGACACGCCGGAACCACCGGCTCGACCCGCCGGATCGACAGCTGGACATCCAAAATCACCTGCCGGCTACGCCGGAAACACTTGGCGAACACTCCGGAATCACCTGCCGGGCATGCCGGTACCACCTCTCAGATATGCCAGAACCACGTGCCAATGACCCCGGAAGCACCTGCCGAGCACGCCGGAACCACCTGCTCGACTCGCCAGAACCACCTGCCGGACACGCAAAAATCACCTGCCGGCTACGCCACAACCAGTTGGGGAACACTTCGGAATCACCTGCCGGGCTTGCTGGAACCACCTGCCGGTCATGCCAAAATCACCTGCCAACTACGCCAGTACCACTTGGCGGACACTGTGGAAACACCTGTCGGGCCGGCCGGAACCACATCTCAGACGTGCCAGAACCATGTGCATGAGATGCTGGAACCACACCCCGAACAGATGGAAAACACCTGCCAGACCCGTCTGAACAACCTGCCGAGCACGCCGGAGCCACCTGCTCAACTCGCCGGAACCACCTACCTGACATGCCCAAATCACCAGCCGGGTATGCCAGAACCACTTGGCGGACACTCTGGAATCATCTGCCGGACGTGCCGGAACCAGCTCTCAGACACACCAGAACCACGTGCCGGAGACGCCGGAAGCACCTGCCGAGCATGCCGGAGCCACCTGCTCGACTCGCCAGAAACACCTGCCGGACACGCCAAAATCACCTGCCGGGTACGCCAGAACCACCTGGCGGACACTCCGAAACCACCTGTCGCGCATGCCGGAACCACCTCTCAGATGTGCCGGAAGCATGTGCCGGACACGCCGGAATCACCTACCGGACAGACCGGAACCACCTGCCGAGCACGCCGGAGCCACCTGTTCGACTCGCTGGAACCACCTGCCGGACAGGCCAATATCAACTGCTGGCTATGCCAGAACCACCTGGGGGACGGTCCGGAATCACCTGCCAGCCATGGCGGAACCACCTCTCAGACGTACCAGAACCACCTGCCGGAGAAGCTGGAAACACGTCCTGGACAGTCTGGAACCACCTGCCGGCCAAGCCTGAACCACCTGCCAAGCACAACGGAACAACGTGCCAGACACGCCAAAATCACCTGCG
The DNA here is from genome assembly GCF_037783145.1 of Equus przewalskii. NCBI lineage: Eukaryota > Metazoa > Chordata > Mammalia > Perissodactyla > Equidae > Equus > Equus przewalskii. The sequence continues at coordinate 13,207 of NW_027226703.1, read as the reverse complement.
TGTTATGCCAGAACCACTTGGAGGACTCTCTGGGATGACCTGCCGGGCATGCCGGAACCACCTCTCAGACGTGCCAGAACCATGTGGCGGACAGTCCGGAATCATCTGTTGGGCATGCGCAACCACCTCTGAGACGTACCAGAACCACAGGCCGTGCAGGCTGGAACCACCTACCGGACAGACCGGAATCACCTTTCGGGCATGCCGGAACCACCTGTCAGATGTGCCAGAAACACGTGCCGGAGACGCCGGAAGCACCTGCCAAGCACGTTGGAACCACCTGCTCAACTCGCCTGAACCACCTGACGGACATGCCAAAATCACCTGCCGACTATGCCAGAACCACTTGGCGAACACTCCGGAATCGCTTGCCGGGCATGCAGGAACCACCTCTCAGACATGCCAGAAGCCCGTGCCAATGACCCCGGAAGCACCAGCCGAGCACGCCGGAACCACCTGCTCGACTCGCCAGAACCACCTGCCGATCACGCAAAAATCACCTGCCGGCTACGCCACAACCAGTTGGTGAACACTTTGGAATCACCTGCCAGGCTTGCTGGAACCACCTGCCAGTCATGCCAAAATCACCTGCCAACTACGCCAGAACCGCTTGGCGGACACTGCGGAAACACCTGTCGGGCCGGCTGGAACCACATCTCAGACGTGCCAGAAACGTGTTCATGAGATGCTGGAACCACACCCCGAACAGACGGATACCACCTGCCAGAACCGCCTGAACCACCTGCTGAGCACGCCGGAACCACCTGCTCGACTCACCGGTACCACCTCCCTGACACGCCAAAATCACCTGCTGGGTATGCCAGAACCACTTGGCGGACACTCCGGAATCATCTGCCGGACATGCCGGAACCAGCTCTCAGACACACCAGAACCAAGTGCCGGAGACGCCGGAAGCACCTGCCGAGCATGCCGGAGCCACCTGCTCGACTCGCCAGAAACACCTGCCGGACACGCCAAAATCACCTGCCGGGTATGCCAGAACCACCTGGCGGACACTACGGAATCACCTGCCGCGCATGCCGGAACCACCTCTCAGACGTGCCGGAAGCACGTGCCGGACACGCCGGAAACACCTACCGGACAGACCGGAACCACCTGCCAAGAACGCCGGAGCCACCTGTTCGACTCGCTGGAACCACCTGCCGGACAGGCCAATATCAACTGCTGGCTATGCCAGAACCACCTGGGGGACAGTCCGGGATCACCTGCCAGCCATGGCGGAACCACCTCTCAGACGTACCAGAACCACCTGCCGGAGAAGCTGGAAACACGTCCTGGACAGACTGGAACCACGTGACGGCCATGCCTGAACCACCTGCCGAGCACGGCGGAACCACCTGCCGGACACGCCAAAATCACCTGCGGGCTACGCCAGAACCACTTGGACGACTCTCCGAAATGACCTGCCGGGCATGTTGGAACCACCTCTCAGACGTGCCAGAACCACGTGGCGGACAGTCCGGAATCACCTGTTGGGCATACGCAACCACCTCTGAGACATACCAGAACCATGTGCCGTGCACGCCGGAACCACCTACCGGACAGACCGGAATCAACTTTTGGGCATGCCGGAACCACCAGTCAGATGTGCCAGAAACACGTGCCGGAGATGCCGGAAGCACCTGCCGAGCACGTCGCAAGCACCTGCTCAACTCGCCTGAACCACCTGCCGGACACGCCAAAATCACCTGCCCGCTACACCAGCACCACTTCGGGGACAAGCCGGAATCACGTGAGGGGCATGCCGGCACAGCCTCTCAGACTGAACCTCGTGCCGGACACCACAGAACCACCTGCCGGACAGACCGGAACCACCTGCCGGACACGCCGGAACCACCGGCTCGACCCACCGGATCGACCGCTGGACATGCAAAATCACCTGCCGGCTACGCCGGAAACACTTGGCGAACACTCCGGAATCACCTGCCGGGCATGCCGGTACCACCTCTCAGATATGCCAGAACCACGTGCCAATGACCCCGGAAGCACCTGCCGAGCACGCCGGAACCACCTGCTCGACTCGCCAGAACCACCTGCCGGACACGCAAAAATCACCTGCCGGCTACGCCACAACCAGTTGGGGAACACTTCGGAATCACCTGCCGGGCTTGCTGGAACCACCTGCCGGTCATGCCAAAATCACCTGCCAACTACGCCAGTACCACTTGGCGGACACTGTGGAAACACCTGTCGGGCCGGCCGGAACCACATCTCAGACGTGCCAGAACCATGTGCATGAGATGCTGGAACCACACCCCGAACAGACGGAAAACACCTGCCAGACCCGTCTGAACAACCTGCCGAGCACGCCGGAGCCACCTGCTCGACTCGCCGGAACCACCTACCTGACATGCCCAAATCACCAGCCGGGTATGCCAGAACCACTTGGCGGACACTCTGGAATCATCTGCCGGACGTGCCGGAACCAGCTCTCAGACACACCAGAACCACGTGCCGGAGACGCCGGAAGCACCTGCCGAGCATGCCGGAGCCACCTGCTCGACTCGCCAGAAACACCTGCCGGACACGCCAAAATCACCTGCCGGGTACGCCAGAACCACCTGGCGGACACTCCGAAACCACCTGTCGCGCATGCCGGAACCACCTCTCAGACGTGCCGGAAGCACGTGCCGGACACGCCGGAATCACCTACCGGACAGACCGGAACCACCTGCCGAGCACGCCGGAGCCACCTGTTCGACTCGCTGGAACCACCTGCCGGACAGGCCAATATCAACTGCTGGCTATGCCAGAACCACCTGGGGGACGGTCCGGAATCACCTGCCAGCCATGGCGGAACCACCTCTCAGACGTACCAGAACCACCTGCCGGAGAAGCTGGAAACACGTCCTGGACAGTCTGGAACCACCTGCCGGCCAAGCCTGAACCACCTGCCAAGCACAACGGAACAACCTGCCAGACACGCCAAAGTCACCTGCGTGTTATGCCAGAACCACTTGGAGGACTCTCTGGGATGACCTGCCGGGCATGCCGGAACCACCTCTCAGACGTGCCAGAACCATGTGGCGGACAGTCCGGAATCACCTGTTGGGCATGCGCAACCACCTCTGAGACGTACCAGAACCACATGCCGTGCAGGCTGGAACCACCTACCGGACAGACCGGAATCACCTTTCGGGCATGCCGGAACCACCTGTCAGATGTGCCAGAAACACGTGCCGGAGACGCCGGAAGCACCTGCCAAGCACGTTGGAACCACCTGCTCAACTCGCCTGAACCACCTGACGGACATGCCAAAATCACCTGCCGACTATGCCAGAACCACTTGGCGAACACTCCGGAATCGCTTGCCGGGCATGCAGGAACCACCTCTCAGACATGCCAGAAGCCCGTGCCAATGACCCCGGAAGCACCAGCCGAGCACGCCGGAACCACCTGCTCGACTCGCCAGAACCACCTGCCGATCACGCAAAAATCACCTGCCGGCTACGCCACAACCAGTTGGTGAACACTTTGGAATCACCTGCCAGGCTTGCTGGAACCACCTGCCAGTCATGCCAAAATCACCTGCCAACTACGCCAGAACCGCTTGGCGGACACTGCGGAAACACCTGTCGGGCCGGCTGGAACCACATCTCAGACGTGCCAGAAACGTGTTCATGAGATGCTGGAACCACACCCCGAACAGACGGATACCACCTGCCAGAACCGCCTGAACCACCTGCTGAGCACGCCGGAACCACCTGCTCGACTCGCCGGTACCACCTCCCTGACACGCCAAAATCACCTGCTGAGTATGCCAGAACCACTTGGCGGACACTCCGGAATCATCTGCCGGACATGCCGGAACCAGCTCTCAGACACACCAGAACCAAGTGCCGGAGACGCCGGAAGCACCTGCCGAGCATGCCGGAGCCACCTGCTCGACTCGCCAGAAACACCTGCCGGACACGCCAAAATCACCTGCCGGGTATGCCAGAACCACCTGGCGGACACTACGGAATCACCTGCCGCGCATGCCGGAACCACCTCTAAGACGTGCCGGAAGCACGTGCCGGACACGCCGGAAACACCTACCGGGCAGACCGAAACCACCTGCCAAGAACGCCGGAGCCACCTGTTCGACTCGCTGGAACCACCTGCCGGACAGGCCAATATCAACTGCTGGCTATGCCAGAACCACCTGGGGGACAGTCCGGGATCACCTGCCAGCCATGGCGGAACCAACTCTCAGACGTACCAGAACCACCTGCCGGAGAAGCTGGAAACACGTCCTGGACAGACTGGAACCACGTGACGGCCATGCCTGAACCACCTGCCGAGCACGGCGGAACCACCTGCCGGACACGCCAAAATCACATGCGGGCTACGCCAGAACCACTTGGACGACTCTCCGAAATGACCTGCCGGGCATGTTGGAACCACCTCTCAGACGTGCCAGAAGCACGTGGCGGACAGTCCGGAATCACCTGTTGGGCATACGCAACCACCTCTGAGATATACCAGAACCATGTGCCGTGCACGCCGGAACCACCTACCGGACAGACCGGAATCAACTTTTGGGCATGCCGGAACCACCAGTCAGATGTGCCAGAAACACGTGCCGGAGATGCCGGAAGCACCTGCCGAGCACGTCGCAAGCACCTGCTCAACTCGCCTGAACCACCTGCCGGACACGCCAAAATCACCTGCCCGCTACACCAGCACCACTTCGGGGACAAGCCGGAATCACGTGAGGGGCATGCCGGCACAGCCTCTCAGACTGAACCTCGTGCCGGACACCACAGAACCACCTGCCGGACAGACCGGAACCACCTGCCGGACACGCCGGAACCACCGGCTCGACCCGCCGGAACGACCGCTGGACATGCAAAATCACCTGCCGGCTACGCCGGAAACACTTGGCGAACACTCCGGAATCACCTGCCGGGCTTGCCGGAACCACCTCTCAGATATGCCAGAACCACGTGCCAATGACCCCGGAAGCACCTGCCGAGCACGCCGGAACCACCTGCTCGACTCGCCAGAACCACCTGCCGGACACGCCAAAATCACCTGCCGGCTACGCCACAACCAGTTGGGGAACACTTCGGAATCACCTGCCGGGCTTGCTGGAACCACCTGCCGGTCATGCCAAAATCACCTGCCAACTACGCCAGTACCACTTGGCGGACACTGTGGAAACACCTGTCGGGCCGGCCGGAACCACATCTCAGACGTGCCAGAACCATGTGCATGAGATGCTGGAACCACACCCCGAACAGACGGAAAACACCTGCCAGACCCGTCTGAACAACCTGCCGAGCACGCCGGAGCCACCTGCTCGACTCGCCGGAACCACCTACCTGACATGCCCAAATCACCAGCCGGGTATGCCAGAACCACTTGGCGGACACTCTGGAATCATCTGCCGGACGTGCCGGAACCAGCTCTCAGACACACCAGAACCACGTGCTGGAGACGCCGGAAGCACCTGCCGAGCATGCCGGAGCCACCTGCTCGACTCGCCAGAAACACCTGCCGGACACGCCAAAATCACCTGCCGGGTACGCCAGAACCACCTGGCGGACACTCCGAAACCACCTGTCGCGCATGCCGGAACCACCTCTCAGACGTGCCGGAAGCACGTGCCGGACACGCCGGAATCACCTACCGGACAGACCGGAACCACCTGCCGAGCACGCCGGAGCCACCTGTTCGACTCGCTGGAACCACCTGCCGGACAGGCCAATATCAACTGCTGGCTATGCCAGAACCACCTGGGGGACGGTCCGGAATCACCTGCCAGCCATGGCGGAACCACCTCTCAGACGTACCAGAACCACCTGCCGGAGAAGCTGGAAACACGTCCTGGACAGTCTGGAACCACCTGCCGGCCAAGCCTGAACCACCTGCCAAGCACAACGGAACAACCTGCCAGACACGCCAAAGTCACCTGCGTGTTATGCCAGAACCAGTTGGAGGACTCTCTGGGATGACCTGCCGGGCATGCCGGAACCACCTCTCAGACGTGCCAGAACCATGTGGCGGACAGTCCGGAATCACCTTTTGCTCATGCGCAACCACCTCTGAGACGTACCAGAACCACAGGCCGTGCAGGCTGGAACCACCTACCGGACAGACCGGAATCACCTTTCGGGCATGCCGGAACCACCTGTCGGATGTGCCAGAAACACGTGCCGGAGATACCGGAAGCACCTGCCAAGCACGTTGGAACCACCTGCTCAACTCGCCTGAACCACCTGCCGGACATGCCAAAATCACCTGCCGACTATGCCAGAACCACTTGGCGAACACTCCGGAATCACTTGCCGGGCATGCAGGAACCACCCCTCAGACATGCCAGAACCCCGTGCCAATGACCCCGGAAGCACCAGCCGAGCATGCCGGAACCACCTGCTCGACTCGCCAGAACCACCTGCCGATCACGCAAAAATCACCTTCCGGCTACGACACAACCAGTTGGTGAACACTTTGGAATCACCTGCCAGGCTTGCTGGAACCACCTGCCAGTCATGCCAAAATCACCTGCCAACTACGCCAGAACCGCTTGGCGGACACTGCGGAAACACCAGTCGGGCCGGCTGGAACCACATCTCAGACGTGCCAGAAACGTGTTCATGAGATGCTGGAACCACACCCCGAACAGACGGATACCACCTGCCAGAACCGCCTGAACCACCTGCTGAGCACGCCGGAACCACCAGCTCGACTCACCGGTACCACCTCCCTGACACGCCAAAATCACCTGCTGGGTATGCCAGAACCACTTGGCGGACACTCCGGAATCATCTGCCGGACATGCCGGAACCAGCTCTCAGACACACCAGAACCAAGTGCCGGAGACGCCGGAAGCACCTGCCGAGCATGCCGGAGCCACCTGCTCGACTCGCCAGAAACACCTGCCGGACACGCCAAAATCACCTGCCGGGTATGACAGAACCACCTGGCGGACACTACGGAATCACCTGCCGCGCATGCCGGAACCACCTCTCAGACGTGCCAGAAGCACGTGCCGGACACGCCGGAAACACCTACCGGACAGACCGGAACCACCTGCCAAGAATGCCGGAGCCACCTGTTCGACTCGCTGGAACCACCTGCCGGACAGGCCAATATCAACTGCTGGCTATGCCAGAACCACCTGGGGGACAGTCCGGGATCACCTGCCAGCCATGGCGGAACCACCTCTCAGACGTACCAGAAACACCTGCCGGAGAACCTGGAAACACGTCCTGGACAGACTGGAACCACGTGACGGCCATGCCTGAACCACCTGCCGAGCACGGCGGAACCACTTGCCGGACACGCCAAAATCACATGCGGGCTACGCCAGAACCACTTGGACGACTCTCCGAAATGACCTGCCGCGCATGTTGGAACCACCTCTCAGACGTGCCAGAAGCACGTGGCGGACAGTCCGGAATCACCTGTTGGGCATACGCAACCACCTCTGAGACATACCAGAACCATGTGCCGTGCACGCCGGAACCACCTACCGGACAGACCGGAATCAACTTTTGGGCATGCCGGAACCACCAGTCAGATGTGCCAGAAACACGTGCCGGAGATGCCGGAAGCACCTGCCGAGCACGTCGCAACCACCTGCTCAACTCACCTGAACCACCTGCCGGACACGCCAAAATCACCTGCCCGCTACACCAGCACCACTTCGGGGACAAGCCGGAATCACGTGAGGGGCATGCCGGCACAGCCTCTCAGACTGAACCTCGTGCCGGACACCACAGAACCTCCTGCCGGACAGACCGGAACCACCTGCCGGACACGCCGGAACCACCGGCTCGACCCGCCGGAACGACCGCTGGACATGCAAAATCACCTGCCGGCTACGCCGGAAACACTTGGCGAACACTCCGGAATCACCTGCCGGGCATGCCGGAACCACCTCTCAGATATGCCAGAACCACGTGCCAATGACCCCGGAAGCACCTGCCGAGCATGCCGGAACCACCTGCTCGACTCGCCAGAACCACCTGCCGGACACGCAAAAATCACCTGCCGGCTACGCCACAACCAGTTGGGGAACACTTCGGAATCACCTGCCGGGCTTGCTGGAACCACCTGCCGGTCATGCCAAAATCACCTGCCAACTACGCCAGTACCACTTGGCGGACACTGTGGAAACACCTGTCGGGCCGGCCGGAACCACATCTCAGACGTGCCAGAACCATGTGCATGAGATGCTGGAACCACACCCCGAACAGACGGAAAACACCTGCCAGACCCGTCTGAACAACCTGCTGAGCACGCCGGAGCCACCTGCTCGACTCGCCGGAACCACCTACCTGACATGCCCAAATCACCAGCCGGGTATGCCAGAACCACTTGGCGGACACTCCGGAATCATCTGCCGGACATGCCGGAACCAGCTCTCAGACACACCAGAACCACGTGCCGGAGACGCCGGAAGCACCTGCCGAGCATGCCGGAGCCACCTGCTCGACTCGCCAGAAACACCTGCCGGACACGCCAAAATCACCTGCCGGGTACGCCAGAACCACCTGGCGGACACTCCGAAACCTCCTGTCTCGCATGCCGGAACCACCTCTCAGACGTGCCGGAAGCACGTGCCGGACACGCCGGAATCACCTACCGGACAGACCGGAACCACCTGCCGAGCACGCCGGAGCCACCTGTTCGCCTCGCTGGAACCACCTGTCGGACAGGCCAATAGCAACTGCTGGCTATGCCAGAACCACCTGGGGGACGGTCCGGAATCACCTGCCAGCCATGGCGGAACCACCTCTCAGACGTACCAGAACCACCTGCCGGAGAAGCTGGAAACACGTCCTGGACAGTCTGGAACCACCTGCCAGCCAAGCCTGAACCACCTGCCAAGCACAACGGAACAACCTGCCAGACACGCCAAAATCACCTGCGTGTCATGCCAGAACCACTTGGAGGACTCTCTGGGATGACCTGCCGGGCATGCCGGAACCACCTCTCACACGTGCCAGAACCATGTGGCGGACAGTCCGGAACACCTGTTGGGCATACGCAACCACCTCTGAGACATACCAGAACCATGTGCCGTGCACGCCGGAACCACCTACCTGACATGCCCAAATCACCAGCCGGGTATGCCAGAACCACTTGGCGGACACTCTGGAATCATCTGCCGGACATGCCGGAACCAGCTCTCAGACACACCAGAACCACGTGCCGGATACGCTGGAAGCACCTGCCGAGCATGCCGGAGCCACCTGCTCGACTCGCCAGAAACACCTGCCGGACACGCCAAAATCACCTGCCGGGTACGCCAGAACCACCTGGCGGACACTCCGAAACCTCCTGTCTCGCATGCCGGAACCACCTCTCAGACGTGCCGGAAGCACGTGCCGGACACGCCGGAATCACCTACCGGACAGACCGGAACCACCTGCCGAGCACGCCGGAGCCACCTGTTCGACTCGCTGGAACCACCTGCTGGACAGGCCAATATCAACTGCTGGCTATGCCAGAACCACCTGGGGGACGGTCCGGAATCACCTGCCAGCCATGGCGGAACCACCTCTCAGACGTACCAGAACCACCTGCCGGAGAAGCTGGAAACACGTCCTGGACAGTCTGGAACCACCTGCCGGCCAAGCCTGAACCACCTGCCAAGCACAACGGAACAACCTGCCAGACACGCCAAAGTCACCTGCGTGTTATGCCAGAACCACTTGGAGGACTCTCTGGGATGACCTGCCGGGCATGCCGGAACCACCTCTCAGACGTGCCAGAACCATGTGGCGGACAGTCCGGAATCACCTGTTGGGCATGCGCAACCACCTCTGAGACGTACCAGAACCACAGCCCGTGCAGGCTGGAACCACCTACCGGACAGACCGGAATCACCTTTCGGGCATGCCGGAACCACCTGTCAGATGTGCCAGAAACACGTGCCGGAGACGCCGGAAGCACCTGCCAAGCACGTTGGAACCACCTGCTCAACTCGCCTGAACCACCTGCCGGACATGCCAAAATCACCTGCCGACTATGCCAGAACCACTTGGCGAACACTCCGGAATCACTTGCCGGGCATTCAGGAACCACCTCTCAGACATGCCAGAACCCCGTGCCAATGACCCCGGAAGCACCAGCCGAGCACGCCGGAACCACCTGCTCGACTCGCCAGAACCACCTGCCGATCACGCAAAAATCACCTGCCGGCTATGCCACCACCAGTTGGTGAACACTTTGGAATAACCTGCCAGGCTTGCTGGAACCACTTGCCGGTCATGCCAAAATCAGCTGCCGGCTATGCCACCACCAGTTGGTGAACACTTTGGAATCACCTGCCAGGCTTGCTGTAACCACCTGCCAGTCATGCCAAAATCACCTGCCAACTACGCCAGAACCGCTTGGCGGACACTGCGGAAACACCTGTCGGGCCGGCTGGAACCACATCTCAGACGTGCCAGAAACGTGTTCATGAGATGCTGGAACCACACCCCGAACAGACGGATACCACCTGCCAGAATCGCCTGAACCACCTGCTGAGCACGCCGGAACCACCTGCTCGACTCACCGGTACCACCTCCCTGACACGCCAAAATCACCTGCTGGGTATGCCAGAACCACTTGGCGGACACTCCGGAATCATCTGCCGGACATGCCGGAACCAGCTCTCAGACACACCAGAACCACGTGCCGGAGACGCCGGAAGCACCTGCCGAGCATGCCGGAGCCACCTGCTCGACTCGCCAGAAACACCTGCCGGACACGCCAAAATCACCTGCCGGGTATGCCAGAACCACCTGGCGGAGACTACGGAATCACCTGCCGCGCATGCCGGAACCACCTCTCAGACGTGCCGGAAGCACGTGCCGGACACGCCGGAAACACCTACCGGACAGACCGGAACCAACTGCCAAGAACGCCGGAGCCACCTGTTCGACTCGCTGGAACCACCTGCCGGACAGGCCAATATCAACTGCTGGCTATGCCAGAATCACCTGGGGGACAGTCCGGGATCACCTGCCGGCCATGGCGGAACCACCTCTCAGACGTACCAGAACCACCTGCCGGAGAAGCTGGAAACACGTCCTGGACAGACTGGAACCACGTGACGGCCATGCCTGAACCACCTGCCGAGCACGGCGGAAACACCTGCCAGACACGCCAAAATCACCTGCGGGCTACGCCAGAACCACTTGGACGACTCTCCGAAATGACCTGCTGGGCATGTTGGAACCACCTCTCAGACGTGCCAGAACCACGTGGCGGACAGTCCGGAATCACCTGTTGGGCATACGCAACCACCTCTGAGACGTACCAGAACCACGTGCCGTGCACGCCGGAACCACCTACCGGACAGACCGGAATCAACTTTTGGGCATGCCGGAACCACCAGTCAGATGTGCCAGAAACACGTGCCGGAGACGCCGGAAGCACCTGCCGAGCACGTCGCAAGCACCTGCTCAACTCGCCTGAACCACCTGCCGGACACGCCAAAATCACCTGCCCGCTACACCAGCACCACTTCGGGGACAAGCCGGAATCACGTGAGGGGCATGCCGGCACAGCCTCTCAGACTGAACCTCGTGCCGGACACCACAGAACCACCTGCCGGACAGACCGGAACCACCTGCCGGACACGCCGGAACCACCGGCTCGACCCGCCGGATCGACAGCTGGACATCCAAAATCACCTGCCGGCTACGCCGGAAACACTTGGCGAACACTCCCGAATCACCTGCCGGGCATGCCGGTACCACCTCTCAGATATGCCAGAACCACGTGCCAATGACCCCGGAAGCACCTGCCGAGCACGCCGGAACCACCTGCTCGACTCGCCAGAACCACCTGCCGGACACGCAAAAATCACCTGCCGGCTACGCCACAACCAGTTGGGGAACACTTCGGAATCACCTGCCGGGCTTGCTGGAACCACCTGCCGGTCATGCCAAAATCACCTGCCAACTACGCCAGTACCACTTGGCGGACACTGTGGAAACACCTGTCGGGCCGGCCGGAACCACATCTCAGACGTGCCAGAACCATGTGCATGAGATGCTGGAACCACACCCCGAACAGATGGAAAACACCTGCCAGACCCGTCTGAACAACCTGCCGAGCACGCCGGAGCCACCTGCTCGACTCGCCGGAACCACCTACCTGACATGCCCAAATCACCAGCCGGGTATGCCAGAACCACTTGGCGGACACTCTGGAATCATCTGCCGGACGTGCCGGAACCAGCTCTCAGACACACCAGAACCACGTGCCGGAGACGCCGGAAGCACCTGCCGAGCATGCCGGAGCCACCTGCTCGACTCGCCAGAAACACCTGCCGGACACGCCAAAATCACCTGCCGGGTATGCCAGAACCACCTGGCGGACACTCCGAAATCACCTGTCGCGCATGCCCGAACCACCTCTCAGACGTGCCGGAAGCACGTGCCGGACACGCCGGAATCACCTACCGGACAGACCGGAACCACCTGCCGAGCACGCCGGAGCCACCTGTTCGACTCGCTGGAACCACCTGCCGGACAGGCCAATATCAACTGCTGGCTATGCCAGAACCACCTGGGGGACAGTCCGGGATCACCTGCCAGCCATGGCGGAACCACCTCTCAGACGTACCAGAACCACCTGCCGGAGAAGCTGGAAACACGTCCTGGACAGACTGGAAGCACCTGACGGCCATGCCTGAACCACCTGCCGAGCACGGCGGAACCACCTGCCGGACACGCCAATATCACCTGCGTGTTATGCCAGAACCACTTGGAGGACTCTCCGAAATGACCTGCCGGGCATGTTGGAACCACCTCTCAGACGTGCCAGAAGCACGTGGCGGACAGTCCGGAATCACCTGTTGGGCATACGCAACCACCTCTGAGACGTACCAGAACCACGTGCCGTGCACGCCGGAACCACCTACCGGACAGAACGGAATCAACTTTTGGGCATGCCGGAACCACCAGTCAGATGTGCCAGAAACACGTGCCGGAGACGCCGGAAGCACCTGCCGAGCACGTCGCAACCACCTGCTCAACTCGTCTGAACCACCTGCCGGACATGCCAAAATCACATGCCCGCTACACCAGCACCACTTCGGGGACAAGCCGGAATCACGTGAGGGGCATGCCGGCACAGCCTCTCAGACTGAACCTCGTGCCGGACACCACAGAACCACCTGCCGGACAGACCGGAACCACCTGCCGGACACGCCGGAACCACCGGCTCGACCCGCAGGAACGACCGCTGGACATGC
>NW_027226702.1:0-35339 GCF_037783145.1 Equus przewalskii | reverse complement strand
CATGCCGGAACCACCTGTCAGATGTGCCAGAAACACGTGCCGGAGACGCCGGAAGCACCTGCCAAGCACGCTGGAACCACCTGCTCAACTCGCCTGAACCACCTGCCGGACATGCCAAAATCACCTGCCGACTATGCCAGAACCACTTGGCGAACACTCCAGAATCACTTGCCGGGCATGCAGGAACCACCTCTCACACATGCCAGAACCCCGTGCCAATGACCCCGGAAGCACCAGCCGAGCACGCCGGAACCACCTGCTCGACTCGCCAGAACCACCTGCCGATCACGCAAAAATCACCTGCCGGCTACGCCACAACCAGTTGGTGAACACTTTGGAATCGCCTGCCAGGCTTGCTGGAACCACCTGCCAGTCATGCGAAAATCACCTGCCAACTACGCCAGAACCGTTTGGCGGACACTGCGGAAACACCTGTCGGGCCGGCTGGAACCACATCTCAGACGTGCCAGAAACGTGTTCATGAGATGCTGGAACCACACCCCGAACAGACGGATACCACCTGCCAGAACCGCCTGAACCTCCTGCTGAGCACGCCGGAACCACCTGCTCGACTCACCGGTACCACCTCCCTGACACGCCAAAATCACCTGCTGGGTATGCCAGAACCACTTGGCGGACACTCCGGGATCATCTGCCGGACATGCCGGAACCAGCTCTCAGACACACCAGAACCAAGTGCCGGAGACGCCGGAAGCACCTGCCGAGCATGCCGGAGCCACCTGCTCGACTCGCCAGAAACACCTGCCGGACACGCCAAAATCACCTGCCGGGTATGCCAGAACCACCCGGCGGACACTCCGGAATCACCTGTCGCGCATGCCGGAACCACCACTCAGACGTCCCGGAAGCATGTGCCAGACACGCCGGAAACACCTACCGGACAGACCGGAACCACCTGCCAAGAACGCCGGAGCCACCTGTTCGACTCGCTGGAACCACCTGCCGGACAGGCCAATATCAACTGCTGGCTATTCCAGAACCACCTGGGGGACAGTCCGGGATCACCTGCCAGCCATGGCGGAACCACCTCTCAGACGTACCAGAACCACCTGCCGGAGAAGCTGGAAACACGTCCTGGACAGACTGGAACCACGTGACGGCCATGCCTGAACCACCTGCCGAGCATGGCGGAACCACCTGCCGGACACGCCAAAATCACCTGCGGGCTACGCCAGAACCACTTGGACGACTCTCCGAAATGACCTGCCGGGCATGTTGGAATCACCTCTCAGACGTGCCAGAAGCACGTGGCGGACAGTCCGGAATCACCTGTTGGGCATACGCAACCACCTCTGAGACGTACCAGAACCACGTGCCGTGCAGGCTGGAACCACCTACCGGACAGACCGGAATCACCTTTCGGGCATGCCGGAACCACCTGTCAGATGTGCCAGAAACACGTGCCGGACACTCCGGAAACACCTACCGGACAGACCGGAACCACCTGCCAAGAACGCCGGAGCCACCTGTTCGACTCGCTGGAACCACCTGCCGGACAGGCCAATATCAACTGCTGGCTATGCCAGAACCACCTGGGGCACAGTCCGGGATCACCTGCCAGCCATGGCGGAACCACCTCTCAGACGTACCAGAACCACCTGCCGGAGAAGCTGGAAACACGTCCTGGACAGACTGGAACCACGTGACGGCCATGCCTGAACCACCTGCCGAGCACGGCGGAACCACCTGCCGGACACGCCAAAATCACCTGCGGGCTACGCCAGAACCACTTGGACGACTCTCCGAAATGACCTGCCGGGCATGTCGGAACCACCTCTCAGACGTGCCAGAAGCACGTGGCGGACAGTCCGGAATCACCTGTTGGGCATACGCAACCACCTCTGAGACGTACCAGAACCACGTGCCGGGCACGCCGGAACCACCTACCGGACAGACCGGAATCAACTTTTGGGCATGCCGGAACCACCAGTCAGATGTGCCAGAAACACGTGCCGGAGACGCCGGAAGCACCTGCCGAACACGTCGCAACCACCTGCTCAACTCCCCTGAACCACCTGCCGGACACGCCAAAATCACCTGCCCGCTACACCAGCACCACTTCGGGGACAAGCCGGAATCACGTGAGGGGCATGCCGGCACAGCCTCTCAGACTGAACCTCGTGCCGGACACCACAGAACCACCTGCCGGACAGACCGGAACCACCTGCCGGACACGCCGGAACCACCGGCTCGACCCGCCGGAACGACCGCTGGACATGCAAAATCACCTGCCGGCTACGCCGGAAACACTTGGCGAACACTCCGGAATCACCTGCCGGGCATGCCGGAGCCACCTCTCAGATATGCCAGAACCACGTGCCAATGACCCCGGAAGCACCTGCCGAGCACGCCGGAACCACCTGCTCAACTCGCCAGAACCACCTGCCGGACACGCAAAAATCACCTGCCGGCTACGCCACAACCAGTTGGGGAACACTTCGGAATCACCTGCCGGGCTTGCTGGAACCACCTGCCGGTCATGCCAAAATCACCTGCCAACTACGCCAGTACCACTTGGCGGACACTGTGGAAACACCTGTCGGGCCGGCCGGAACCACATCTCAGACGTGCCAGAACCATGTGCATGAGATGCTGGAACCACACCCCGAACAGACGGAAAACACCTGCCAGACCCGTCTGAACAACCTGCCGAGCACGCCGGAGCCACCTCCTCGACTCGCCGGAACCACCTACATGACATGCCCAAATCACGAGCCGGGTATGCCAGAACCACTTGGCGGACACTCCGGAATCATCTGCCGGACATGCCGGAACCAGCTCTCAGACACACCAGAACCACGTGCCGGAGATGCCGGAAGCACCTGCCGAGCATGCCGGAGCCACCTGCTCGACTCGCCAGAAACACCTGCCGGACACGCCAAAATCACCTGCCGGCTACGCCAGAACCACCTGGCGGACACTCCGAAATCACCTGTCGCGCATGCCGGAACCACCTCTCCGACGTGCCGGAAGCACGTGCCGGACACGCCGGAATCACCTACCGGACAGACCGGAACCACCTGCCGAGCACGCTGGAGCCACCTGTTCGACTCGCTGGAACCACCTGCCGGACAGGCCAATATCAACTGCTGGCTATGCCAGAACCACCTGGGGGACGGTCCGGAATCACCTGCCAGCCATGGCGGAACCACCTCTCAGACGTACCAGAACCACCTGCCGGAGAAGCTGGAAACAC
The DNA here is from genome assembly GCF_037783145.1 of Equus przewalskii. Taxonomy (NCBI): domain Eukaryota; kingdom Metazoa; phylum Chordata; class Mammalia; order Perissodactyla; family Equidae; genus Equus; species Equus przewalskii. The sequence goes on along the minus strand of NW_027226702.1, from coordinate 32,122 downwards.
GTCCTGGACAGTCTGGAACCACCTGCCGGCCAAGCCTGAACCACCTGCCAAGCACAACGGAACAACCTGCCAGACACGCCAAAATCACCTGCGTGTTATGCCAGAACCACTTGGAGGACTCTCTGGGATGACCTGCCGGGCATGCCGGAACCACCTCTCAGACGTGCCAGAACCATGTGGCGGACAGTCCGGAATCACCTGTTGGGCATGCGCAACCACCTCTGAGACGTACCAGAACCACATGCCGTGCAGGCTGGAACCACCTACCGGACAGACCGGAATCACCTTTCGGGCATGCCGGAACCACCTGTCAGATGTGCCAGAAACACGTGCCGGAGACGCCGGAAGCACCTGCCAAGCACGCTGGAACCACCTGCTCAACTCGCCTGAACCACCTGCCGGACATGCCAAAATCACCTGCCGACTATGCCAGAACCACTTGGCGAACACTCCAGAATCACTTGCCGGGCATGCAGGAACCACCTCTCACACATGCCAGAACCCCGTGCCAATGACCCCGGAAGCACCAGCCGAGCACGCCGGAACCACCTGCTCGACTCGCCAGAACCACCTGCCGATCACGCAAAAATCACCTGCCGGCTACGCCACAACCAGTTGGTGAACACTTTGGAATCGCCTGCCAGGCTTGCTGGAACCACCTGCCAGTCATGCGAAAATCACCTGCCAACTACGCCAGAACCGTTTGGCGGACACTGCGGAAACACCTGTCGGGCCGGCTGGAACCACATCTCAGACGTGCCAGAAACGTGTTCATGAGATGCTGGAACCACACCCCGAACAGACGGATACCACCTGCCAGAACCGCCTGAACCTCCTGCTGAGCACGCCGGAACCACCTGCTCGACTCACCGGTACCACCTCCCTGACACGCCAAAATCACCTGCTGGGTATGCCAGAACCACTTGGCGGACACTCCGGGATCATCTGCCGGACATGCCGGAACCAGCTCTCAGACACACCAGAACCAAGTGCCGGAGACGCCGGAAGCACCTGCCGAGCATGCCGGAGCCACCTGCTCGACTCGCCAGAAACACCTGCCGGACACGCCAAAATCACCTGCCGGGTATGCCAGAACCACCCGGCGGACACTCCGGAATCACCTGTCGCGCATGCCGGAACCACCACTCAGACGTCCCGGAAGCATGTGCCAGACACGCCGGAAACACCTACCGGACAGACCGGAACCACCTGCCAAGAACGCCGGAGCCACCTGTTCGACTCGCTGGAACCACCTGCCGGACAGGCCAATATCAACTGCTGGCTATTCCAGAACCACCTGGGGGACAGTCCGGGATCACCTGCCAGCCATGGCGGAACCACCTCTCAGACGTACCAGAACCACCTGCCGGAGAAGCTGGAAACACGTCCTGGACAGACTGGAACCACGTGACGGCCATGCCTGAACCACCTGCCGAGCACGGCGGAACCACCTGCCGGACACGCCAAAATCACCTGCGGGCTACGCCAGAACCACTTGGACGACTCTCGGAAATGACCTGCCGGGCATGTTGGAATCACCTCTCAGACGTGCCAGAAGCAAGTGGCGGACAGTCCGGAATCACCTGTTGGGCATGCGCAACCACCTCTGAGACGTACCAGAACCACATGCCGTGCAGGCTGGAACCACCTACCGGACAGACCGGAATCACCTTTCGGGCATGCCGGAACCACCTGTCAGATGTGCCAGAAACACGTGCCGGAGACGCCGGAAGCACCTGCCAAGCACGCTGGAACCACCTGCTCAACTCGCCTGAACCACCTGCCGGACATGCCAAAATCACCTGCCGACTATGCCAGAACCACTTGGCGAACACTCCAGAATCACTTGCCGGGCATGCAGGAACCACCTCTCAGACATGCCAGAACCCCGTGCCAATGACCCCGGAAGCACCAGCCGAGCACGCCGGAACCACCTGCTCGACTCGCCAGAACCACCTGCCGATCACGCAAAAATCACCTGCCGGCTACGCCACAACCAGTTGGTGAACACTTTGGAATCGCCTGCCAGGCTTGCTGGAACCACCTGCCAGTCATGCGAAAATCACCTGCCAACTACGCCAGAACCGTTTGGCGGACACTGCGGAAACACCTGTCGGGCCGGCTGGAACCACATCTCAGACGTGCCAGAAACGTGTTCATGAGATGCTGGAACCACACCCCGAACAGACGGATACCACCTGCCAGAACCGCCTGAACCTCCTGCTGAGCACGCCGGAACCACCTGCTCGACTCACCGGTACCACCTCCCTGACACGCCAAAATCACCTGCTGGGTATGCCAGAACCACTTGGCGGACACTCCGGGATCATCTGCCGGACATGCTGGAACCAGCTCTCAGACACACCAGAACCAAGTGCCGGAGACGCCGGAAGCACCTGCCGAGCATGCCGGAGCCACCTGCTCGACTCGCCAGAAACACCTGCCGGACACGCCAAAATCACCTGCCGGGTATGCCAGAACCACCCGGCGGACACTCCGGAATCACCTGTCGCGCATGCCGGAACCACCACTCAGACGTCCCGGAAGCATGTGCCAGACACGCCGGAAACACCTACCGGACAGACCGAAACCACCTGCCAAGAACGCCGGAGCCACCTGTTCGACTCGCTGGAACCACCTGCCGGACAGGCCAATATCAACTGCTGGCTATTCCAGAACCACCTGGGGGACAGTCCGGGATCACCTGCCAGCCATGGCGGAACCACCTCTCAGACGTACCAGAACCACCTGCCGGAGAAGCTGGAAACACGTCCTGGACAGACTGGAACCACGTGACGGCCATGCCTGAACCACCTGCCGAGCACGGCGGAACCACCTGCCGGACACGCCAAAATCACCTGCGGGCTACGCCAGAACCACTTGGACGACTCTCCGAAATGACCTGCCGGGCATGTTGGAATCACCTCTCAGACGTGCCAGAAGCAAGTGGCGGACAGTCCGGAATCACCTGTTGGGCATACGCAACCACCTCTGAGACGTACCAGAACCACGTGCCGTGCACGCCAGAACCACCTACCGGACAGACCGGAATCAACTTTTGGGCATGCCGGAACCACCTGTCAGATGTGCCAGAAACACGTGCCGGAGACGCCGGAAGCACGTGCCGAGCACGTCGCAACCACCTGCTCAACTCGCCTGAACCACCTGCCGGACACGCCAAAATCACCTGCCCGCTACACCAGCACCACTTCGGGGACAAGCCGGAATCACGTGAGGGGCATGCCGGCACAGCCTCTCAGACTGAACCTCGTGCCGGACACCACAGAACCACCTGCCGGACAGACCGGAACCACCTGCCGGACACGCCGGAACCACCGGCTCGACCCGCCGGAACGACCGCTGGACATGCAAAATCACCTGCCGGCTACGCCGGAAACACTTGGCGAACACTCCGGAATCACCTGCCGGGCATGCCGGAACCACCTCTCAGATATGCCAGAACCACGTGCCAATGACCCCGGAAGCACCTGCCGAGCACGCCGGAACCACCTGCTCAACTCGCCAGAACCACCTGCCGGACACGCAAAATCACCTGCCGGCTACGCCACAACCAGTTGGGGAACACTTCGGAATCACCTGCCGGGCTTGCTGGAACCACCTGCCGGTCATGCCAAAATCACCTGCCAACTACGCCAGTACCACTTGGCGGACACTGTGGAAACACCTGTCGGGCTGGCCTGAAGCACATCTCAAACGTGCCAGAACCATGTGCATGAGATGCTGGAACCACACCCCGAACAGACGGAAAACACCTGCCAGACCCGTCTGAACAACCTGCCGAGCACGCCGGAGCCACCTGCTCGACTCGCCGGAACCTCCTACCTGACATGCCCAAATCACCAGCCGGGTATGCCAGAACCACTTGGCGGACACTCCGGAATCATCTGCCGGACATGCCGGAACCAGCTCTCAGACACACCAGAACCAAGTGCCGGAGACGCCGGAAGCACCTGCCGAGCATGCCGGAGCCACCTGCTCGACTCGCCAGAACCACCTGCCGGACACGCCAAAATCACCTGTCGGCTACGCCAGAACCACCCGGCGGACACTACGGAATCACCTGCCGCGCATGCCGGAACCACCTCTCAGACGTGCCGGAAGCACGTGCCAGACACGCCGGAAACACCTACCGGACAGACCGGAACCACCTGCCAAGAACGCCGGAGCCACCTGTTCGACTCGCTGGAACCACCTGCCGGACAGGCCAATATCAAATGCTGGCTATGCCAGAACCACCTGGGGCACAACCGGGATCACCTGCCAGCCATGGCGGAACCACCTCTCAGACGTACCAGAACCACCTGCCGGAGAAGCTGGAAACACGTCCTGGACAGACTGGAACCACGTGACGGCCATGCCTGAACCACCTGCCGAGCACGGCGGAACCACCTGCCGGACACGCCAAAATCACCTGCGGGCTACGCCAGAACCACTTGGACGACTCTCCGAAATGACCTGCCGGGCATGTCGGAACCACCTCTCAGACGTGCCAGAAGCACGTGGCGGACAGTCCGGAATCACCTGTTTGGCATACGCAAAGACCTCTGAGACGTACCAGAACCACGTGCCGTGCACGCCGGAACCACCTACCGGACAGACCGGAATCAACATTTGGGCATGCCGGAACCACCAGTCAGTTGTGCCAGAAACACGTGCTGGAGACGCCGGAAGCACCTGCCGAGCACGTCGCAACCACCTGCTCAACTCGCCTGAACCACCTGCCGGACACGCCAAAATCACCTGCCCGCTGCACCAGCACCACTTCGGGGACAAGCCGGAATCACGTGAGGGGCATGCCGGCACAGCCTCTCAGACTGAACCTCGTGCCGGACACCACAGAACCACCTGCCGGACAGACCGGAACCACCTGCCGGACACGCCGGAACCACCGGCTCGACCCGCCGGAAAGACCGCTGGACATGCAAAATCACCTGCCGGCCACGCCGGAAACACTTGGCGAACACTCCGGAACCACCTGCCGGGCATGCCGGAACCACCTCTCAGATATGCCAGAACCACGTGCCAATGACCCCGGAAGCACCTGCCGAGCACGCCGGAACCACCTGCTCGACTCGCCAGAACCACCTGCCGGACACGCAAAATCACCTGCCGGCTACGCCACAACCAGTTGGGGAACACTTCGGAATCACCTGCCGGGCTTGCTGGAACCACCTGCCGGTCATGCCAAAATCATCTGCCAACTACGCCAGTACCACTTGGCAGACACTGTGGAAACACCTGTCGGGCCGACCGGAACCACATCTCAGACGTGCCAGAACCATGTGCATGAGATGCTGGAACCACACCCCGAACAGACGGAAAACTCCTGCCAGACCCGTCTGAACAACCTGCCGTGCACGCCGGAGCCACCTGCTCGACTCGCCGGAACCACCTACCTGACATGCCAAAATCACGAGCCGGGTATGCCAGAACCACTTGGCGGACACTCCGGAATCATCTGCCGGACATGCCGGAACCAGCTCTCAGACACACCAGAACCAAGTGCCGGAGACGCCGGAAGCACCTGCCGAGCATGCCGGAGCCACCTGCTCGACTCGCCAGAACCACCTGCCGGACACGCCAAAATCACCTGCCGGCTACGCCAGAACCACCTGGCGGACACTCCGAAATCACCTGTCGCGCATTCCGGAACCACCTCTCCGACGTGCCGGAAGCACGTGCCGGACACGCCTGAATCACCTACCGGACAGACCGGAACCACCTGCCGAGCACGCCGGAGCCACCTGTTCGACTCGCTGGAACCATCAGCCGGATAGGCCAATATCAACTGCTGGCTATGCCAGAACCACCTGGGGGACGGTCCGGAATCACCTGCCAGCCATGGCGGAACCACCTCTCAGACGTACCAGAACCACCTGCTGGAGAAGCTGGAAACACCTCCTGGAAAGTCTGGAACCACCTGCCAGCCAAGCCTGAACCACCTGCCAAGCACAACGGAACAACCTGCCAGACACGCCAAAATCACCTGCGTGTTATGCCAGAACCACTTGGAGGACTCTCTGGGATGAACTGCCGGGCATGCCGGAACCACCTCTCAGACGTGCCAGAACCATGTGGCGGACAGTCCGGAATCACCTGTTGGGCATGCGCAACCACCTCTGAGACGTACCAGAACCACATGCCGTGCAGGCTGGAACCACCTACCGGACAGACCGGAATCACCTTTCGGGCATGCCGGAACCACCTGTCAGATGTGCCAGAAACACGTGCCGGAGACGCCGGAAGCACCTGCCAAGCACGTTGGAACCACCTGCTCAACTCGCCTGAACCACCTGCCGGACATGCCAAAATCACCTGCCGACTATGCCAGAACCACTTGGCGAACACTCCGGAATCACTTGCCGGGCATGCAGGAACCACCTCTCACACATGCCAGAACCCCGTGCCAATGACCCCGGAAGCACCAGCCGAGCACGCCGGAACCACCTGCTCGACTCGCCAGAACCACCTGCCGATCACGCAAAAATCACCTGCCGGCTACGCCACAACCAGTTGGTGAACACTTTGGAATCGCCTGCCAGGCTTGCTGGAACCACCTGCCAGTCATGCCAAAATCACCTGCCAACTACGCCAGAACCGCTTGGCGGACACTGCGGAAACACGTGTCGGACCGGCTGGAACCACATCTCAGACGTGCGAGAAACGTGTTCATGAGATGCTGGAACCACACCCCGAACAGACGGATACCACCTGCCAGAACCGCCTGAACCACCTGCTGAGCACGCCGGAACCACCTGCTCGACTCACCGGTACCACCTCCCTGACACGCCAAAATCACCTGCTGGGTATGCCAGAACCACTTGGCGGACACTCCGGAATCATCTGCCGGACATGCCGGAACCAGCTCTCAGACACACCAGAACCAAGTGCCGGAGACGCCGGAAGCACCTGCCGAGCATGCCGGAGCCACCTGCTCGACTCGCCAGAAACACCTGCCGGACACGCCAAAATCACCTGCCGGGTATGCCAGAACCACCCGGCGGACACTCCGGAATCACCTGCCGCGCATGCCGGAACCACCTCTCAGACGTGCCGGAAGCACGTGCCGGACACTCCGGAAACACCTACCGGACAGACCGGAACCACCTGCCAAGAACGCCGGAGCCACCTGTTCGACTCGCTGGAACCACCTGCCGGACAGGCCAATATCAACTGCTGGCTATTCCAGAACCACCTGGGGCACAGTCCCGGATCACCTGCCACCCATGGCGGAACCACCTCTCAGACGTACCAGAACCACCTGCCGGAGAAGCTGGAAACACGTCCTGGACAGACTGGAACCACGTGACGGCCATGCCTCAACCACCTGCCGAGCACGGCGGAACCACCTGCCGGACACGCCAAAATCACCTGCGGGCTACGCCAGAACCACTTGGACGACTCTCCGAAATGACCTGCCGGGCATGTTGGAACCACCTCTCAGACGTGCCAGAAGCACGTGGCGGACAGTCCGGAATCACCTGTTGGGCATACGCAACCACCTCTGAGACGTACCAGAACCACGTGCCGGGCACGCTGGAACCACCTACCGGACAGACCGGAATCAACTTTTGGGCATGCCGGAACCACCAGTCAGATGTGCCAGAAACACGTGCCGGAGACGCCGGAAGCACCTGCCGAGCACGTCGCAACCACCTGCTCAACTCGCCTGAACCACCTGCCGGACACGCCAAAATCACCTGCCCGCTACACCAGCACCACTTCGGGGACAAGCCGGAATCACGTGAGGGGCATGCCGGCACAGCCTCTCAGACTGAACCTCGTGCCGGACACCACAGAACCACCTGCCGGACAGACCGGAACCACCTGCCGGACACGCCGGAACCACCGGCTCGACCCGCCGGAACGACCGCTGGACATGCAATATCACCTGCCGGCTACGCCGGAAACACTTGGCGAACACTCCGGAATCACCTGCCGGGCATGCCGGAACCACCTCTCAGATGCCAGAACCACGTGCCAATGACCCCGGAAGCACCTGCCGAGCACGCCGGAACCGCCTGCTCTTCTCGCCAGAACCACCTGCCGGACACGCAAAAATCACCTGCCGGCTACGCCACAACCAGTTGGGGAACACTTCGGAATCACCTGCCGGGCTTGCTGGAACCACCTGCCGGTCATGCCAAAATCACCTGCCAACTACGCCAGTACCACTTGGCGGACACTGTGGAAACACCTGTCGGGCTGGCCGGAAGCACATCTCAAACGTGCCAGAACCATGTGCATGAGATGCTGGAACCACACCCCGAACAGACGGAAAACACCTGCCAGACCCGTCTGAACAACCTGCCGAGCACGCCAGAGCCACCTGCTCGACTCACCGGAACCTCCTACCTGACATGCCCAAATCACCAGCTGGGTATGCCAGAACCACTTGGCGGACACTCCGGAATCATCTGCCGGACATGCTGGAACCAGCTCTCAGACACACCAGAACCAAGTGCCGGAGACGCCGGAAGCACCTGCCGAGCATGCCGGAGCCACCTGCTCGACTCGCCAGAAACACCTGCCGGACACGCCAAAATCACCTGCCGGCTACGCCAGAACCACCTGGCGGACACTCCGAAATCACCTGTCGCGCATGCCGGAACCAACTCTCAGACGTGCCAGAAGCACGTGCTGGACACGCCGGAATCACCTACCGGACAGACCGGAACCACCTGCCGAGCACGCCGGAGCCACCTGTTCGACTCGCTGGAACCACCTGCCGGACAGGCCAATATCAACTGCTGGCTATGCCAGAACCACCTGGGGGACGGTCCGGAATCACCTGCCAGCCATGGCGGAACCACCTCTCAGACGTACCAGAACCACCTGCCGGAGAAGCTGCAAACACGTCCTGGACAGTCTGGAACCACCTGCCGGCCAAGCCTGAACCACCTGCCAAGCACAACGGAACAACCTGCCAGACACGCCAAAATCACCTGCGTGTTATGCCAGAACCACTTGGAGGACTCTCTGGGATGACCTGCCGGGCATGCCGGAACCACCTCTCAGACATGCCAGAACCATGTGGCGGACAGTCCGGAATCACCTGTTGGGCATGCGCAACCACCTCTGAGACGTACCAGAACCACATGCCGTGCAGGCTGGAACCACCTACCGGACAGACCGGAATCACCTTTCGGGCATGCCGGAACCACCTGTCAGATGTGCCAGAAACACGTGCCGGAGACGCCGGAAGCACCTGCCAAGCACGTTGGAACCACCTGCTCAACTCGCCTGAACCACCTGCCGGACATGCCAAAATCACCTGCCGACTATGCCAGAACCACTTGGCGAACACTCCGGAATCACTTGCCGGGCATGCAGGAACCACCTCTCACACATGCCAGAACCCCGTGCCAATGACCCCGGAAGCACCAGCCGAGCACGCCGGAACCACCTGCTCGACTCGCCAGAACCACCTGCCGGACACGCAAAAATCACCTGCCGGCTACGCCACAACCAGTTGGGGAACACTTCGGAGTCACCTGCCGGGCTTGCTGGAACCACCTTCCGGTCATGCCAAAATCACCTGCCAACTACACCAGTACCACTTGGCGGACACTGTGGAAACACCTGTCGGGCCGGACGGAACCACATCTCAGACGTGCCAGAACCATGTGCATGAGATGCTGGAACCACACCCCGAACAGACGGAAAACACCTGCCAGACCCGTCTGAACAACCTGCCGAGCAAGCCGGAGCCACCTGCTCGACTCGCCGGAACCACCTATGTGACATGCCCAAATCACCTGCTGGGTACGCCAGAACCACCTGGCGGACACTCCGAAACCACCTGTCGCGCATGCCGGAACCACCTCTCAGACGTGCCGGAAGCACGTGCCGGACACGCCGGAATCACCTACCGGACAGACCGGAACCACCTGCCAAGAACGCCGGAGCCACCTGTTCGACTCGCTGGAACCACCTGCCGGACAGGCCAATATCAACTGCTGGCTATGCCAGAACCACCTGGGGCACAACCGGGATCACCTGCCAGCCATGGCGGAACCACCTCTCAGACGTACCAGAACCACCTGCCGGAGAAGCTGGAAACACGTCCTGGACAGACTGGAACCACGTGACGGCCATGCCTCAACCACCTGCCGAGCACGGCGGAACCACCTGCCGGACACGCCAAAATCACCTGCGGGCTACGCCAGAACCACTTGGACGACTCTCCGAAATGACCTGCCGGGCATGTTGGAACCACCTATCAGACGTGCCAGAAGCACGTGGCGGACAGTCCGGAATCACCTGTTGGGCATACGCAAAAACCTCTGAGACGTACCAGAACCACGTGCCGTGCACGCCGGAACCAACTACCGGACAGACTGGAATCAACTTTTGGGCATGCCGGAACCACCAGTCAGATGTGCCAGAAACACGTGCCGGAGACGCCGGAAGCACCTGCCGAGCACGTCGCAACCACCTGCTCAACTCGCCTGAACCACTTGCCGGACACGCCAAAATCACCTGCCCGCTACACCAGCACCACTTCGGGGACAAGCCGGAATCACCTGCCGGGCTTGCTGGAACCACCTGCCGAGCACGCCGGAGCCACCTGTTCGACTCGCTGGAACCACCTGCCGGACAGGCCAATATCAACTGCTGGCTATGCCAGAACCACCTGGGGGACGGTCCGGAATCACCTGCCAGCCATGGCGGAACCACCTCTCAGACGGACCAGAACCACCTGCCGGAGAAGCTGGAAACACGTCCTGGACAGTCTGGAACCACCTGCCGGCCAAGCCTGAACCACCTGCCAAGCACAACGGAACAACCTGCCAGACACGCCAAAATCACCTGCGTGTTATGCCAGAACCACTTGGAGGACTCTCTGGGATGACCTGCCGGGCATGCCGGAACCACCTCTCAGACGTGCCAGAACCATGTGGCGGACAGTCCGGAATCACCTGTTGGGCATGCGCAACCACCTCTGAGACGTACCAGAACCACATGCCGTGCAGGCTGGAACCACCTACCGGACAGACCGGAATCACCTTTCAGGCATGCCGGAACCACCTGTCAGATGTGCCAGAAACACGTGCCGGACGCTCCGGAAACACCTACCGGACAGACCGGAACCACCTGCCAAGAACGCCGGAGCCACCTGTTCGACTCGCTGGAACCACCTGCCGGACAGGCCAATATCAACTGCTGGCTATGCCAGAACCACCTGGGGCACAGTCCGGGATCACCTGCCAGCCATGGCGGAACCACCTCTCAGACGTACCAGAACCACCTGCCGGAGAAGCTGGAAACACGTCCTGGACAGACTGGAACCACGTGACGGCCATGCCTCAACCACCTGCCGAGCACGGCGGAACCACCTGCCGGACACGCCAAAATCACCTGCGGGCTACGCCAGAACCACTTGGACGACTCTCCGAAATGACCTTCCGGGCATGTTGGAACCACCTCTCAGACGTGCCAGAAGCACGTGGCGGACAATCCGGAATCACCTGTTGGGCATACGCAACCACCTCTGAGACGTACCAGAACCACGTGCCGGGCACGCCGGAACCACCTACCGGACAGACCGGAATCAACTTTTGGGCATGCCGGAACCACCAGTCAGATGTGCCAGAAACACGTGCCGGAGACGCCGGAAGCACCTGCCGAGCACGTCGCAACCACCTGCTCAACTCGCCTGAACCACCTGCCGGACACGCCAAAATCACCTGCCCGCTACACCAGCACCACTTCGGGGACAAGCCGGAATCACGTGAGGGGCATGCCGGCACAGCCTCTCAGACTGAACCTCGTGCCGGACACCACAGAACCACCTGCCGGACAGACCGGAACCACCTGCCGGACACGCCGGAACCACCGGCTCGATCCGCCGGAACGACCGCTGGACATGCAAAATCACCTGCCGGCCACGCCGGAAACACTTGGCGAACACTCCGGAATCACCTGCCGGGCATGCCGGAACCACCTCTCAGATATGCCAGAACCACGTGCCAATGACCCCGGAAGCACCTGCCGAGCACGCCGGAACCACCTGCTCGACTCGCCAGAACCACCTGCCGGACACGCAAAATCACCTGCCGGCTACGCCACAACCAATTGGGGAACACTTCGGAATCACCTGCCGGGCTTGCTGGAACCACCTGCCGGTCATGCCAAAATCATCTGCCAACTACGCCAGTACCACTTGGCGGACACTGTGGAAACACCTGTCGGGCCGGCCGGAACCACATCTCAGACGTGCCAGAACCATGTGCATGAGATGCTGGAACCACACCCCGAACAGACGGAAAACACCTGCCAGACCCGTCTGAACCACCTGCTGAGCACGCCGGAACCACCTGCTCGACTCACCGGTACCACCTCCCTGACACGCCAAAATCACCTGCTGGGTATGCCAGAACCACTTGGCGGACACTCCGGAATCATCTGCTGGACATGCCGGAACCAGCTCTCAGACACACAAGAACCACGTGCCGGAGACGCCGGAAGCACCTGCCGAGCATGCCGGAGCCAACTGCTCGACTCGCCAGAAACACCTGCCGGACACGCCAAAATCACCTGCCGGGTATGCCAGAACCAGCTGGCGGACACTACGGAATCACCTGCCGCGCATGCCGGAACCACCTCTCAGACGTGCCGGAAGCACGTGCCAGACACACCGGAAACACCTACCGGACAGACCGGAACCACCAGCCAGGAACGCCGGAGCCACCTGTTCGACTCGCTGGAGCCACCTGCCGGACAGGCCAATATCAACTGCTGGCTATGCCAGAACCACCTGGGGGACGGTCCGGAATCACATGCCAGCCATGGCGGAACCACCTCTCAGACGTGCCAGAACCATGTGCATGAGATGCTGGAACCACACCCCGAACAGACGGAAAACACCTGCCAGACCCGACTGAACAACCTGCCGAGCACGCCGGAGCCACCTGCTCGACTCGCCGGAACCACCTACCTGACATGCCCAAATCACCAGCCGGGTATGCCAGAACCACTTGGCGGACACTCCGGAATCATCTGCCGGACATGCCGGAACCAGCTCTCAGAAACACCAGAACCAAGTGCCGGAGACGCCGGAAGCACCTGCCGAGCATGCCGGAGCCACCTGCTCGACTCGCCAGAAACACCTGCCGGACACGCCAAAATCACCTGCCGGGTACGCCAGAACCACCTGGCGGACACTCCGGAATCACCTGCCGCGCATGAAGGAACCACCTCTCAGACGTGCCGGAAGCACGTGCCAGACACGCCGGAAACAGCTACCGCACAGACCGGAACCACCTGCCGAGCACTCCGGAGCCACCTGTTCGACTCGCTGGAACCACCTGCCGGACAGGCCAATATCAACTGCTGGCTATGCCAGAACCACCTGGGGGACGGTCTGGAATCACCTGCCAGCCATGGCGGAACCACCTCTCAGACGTACCAGAACCACCTGCCGGAGAATCTGGAAACACGTCCTGGACAGTCTGGAACCACCTGCCGGCCAAGCCTGAACCACCTGCCAAGCACAACGGAACAACCTGCCAGACACGCCAAAATCACCTGCGTGTTATGCCAGAACCACTTGGAGGACTCTCTGGGATGACCTGCCGGGCATGCCGGAACCACCTCTCAGACGTGCCAGAACCATGTGGCGGACAGTCCGGAATCACCTGTTGGGCATGCGCAACCACCTCTGAGACGTACCAGAACCACATGCCGTGCAGGCTGGAACCACCTACCGGACAGACCGGAATCGCCTTTCGGGCATGCCGGAACCACCTGTCAGATGTGCCAGAAACACGTGCCGGAGATGCCGGAAGCACCTGCCAAGCACGTTGGAACCACCTGCTCAACTCGCCTGAACCACCTGCCGGACATGCCAAAATCACCTGCCGACTATGCCACAACCACTTGGCGAACACTCCGGAATCACTTGCCGGGAATGCAGGAACCACCTCTCAGACATGCCAGAACCCCGTGCCAATGAACCCGGAAGCACCAGCAGAGCACGCCGGAACCACCTGCTCGACCCGCCAGAACCACCTGCCGGACACGCAAAAATCACCTGCCGGCTACGCCACAACCAGTTGGTGAACACTTTGGAATCATCTGCCAGGCTTGCTGGAACCACCTGCCAGTCATGCCAAAATCACCTGCCAACTACGCCAGAACCGCTTGGCGGACACTGCGGAAACACCTGTCGGGCCGGCTGGAACCACATCTCAGACATGCCAGAAACGTGTTCATGAGATGCTGGAACCACATCCCGAACAGACGGATACCACCTGCCAGAACCGCCTGAACCACCTGCTGAGCACGCCGGAACCACCTGCTCGACTCACCGGTACCACCTCCCTGACACGCCAAAATCACCTGCTGGGTATGCCAGAACCACTTGGCGGACACTCCGGAATCATCTGCCGGACATGCCGGAACCAGCTCTCAGACACACCAGAACCAAGTGCCGGAGACGCCGGAAGCACCTGCCGAGCATGCCGGAGCCACCTGCTCGACTCGCCAGAAACACCTGCCGGACACGCCAAAATCACCTGCCGGGTACGCCAGAACCACCTGGCGGACACTCCGGAATCACCTGCCGCGCATTACGGAACCACCTCTCAGACGTGCAGGAAGCACGTGCCAGACACGCCGGAAACACCTACCGGACAGACCGGAACCACCTGCCAAGAACGCCGGAGCCACCTGTTCGACTCGCTGGAACCACCTGCCGGACAGGCCAATATCAACTGCTGGCTATGCCAGAACCACCTGGGGGACAGTCCGGGATCACCTGCCAGCCATGGCGGAACCACCTCTCAGACGTACCAGAACCACCTGCCGGAGAAGCTGGAAACACGTCCTGGACAGACTGGAACCACGTGACGGCCATGCCTGAACCACCTGCCGAGCACGGCGGAACCACCTGCCGGACACGCCAATATCACCTGCGGGCTACGCCAGAACCACTTGGACGACTCTCCAAAATGACCTGCCGGGCATGTTGGAACCACCTCTCAGACGTGCCAGAAGCACGTGGCGGACAGTCCGGAATCACCTGTTGGGCATACGCAACCACCTCTGAGACGTACCAGAACCACGTGCCGTGCACGCCGGAACCACCTACCGGACAGACCGGAATCAAGTTTTGGGCATGCCGGAACCACCAGTCAGATGTGCCAGAAACACGTGCCGAAGACGCCGGAAGCACCTGCCGAGCACGTCGCAACCACCTGCTGAACTCGCCTGAACCACCTGCCGGACACACCAAAATCACCTGCCCGCTACACCAGCACCACTTCGGGGACAAGCCGGAATCACATGAGGGGCATGCCGGCACAGCCTCTCAGACTGAACCTCGTGCCGGACACCACAGAACCACCTGCCGGACAGACCGGAACCACCTGCCGGACACGCCGGAACCACCGGCTCGACCCGCCGGAACGACCGCTGGACATGCAAAATCACCTGCCGGCTACGCCGGAAACACTTGGCGAACACTCCGGAATCACCTGCCGGGCATGCCGGAACCACCTCTCAGATATGCGAGAACCACGTGTCAATGACCCCGGAAGCACCTGCCGAGCACGCCGGAACCACCTGCTCGACTCGCCAGAACCACCTGCCGGACACTCAAACATCACCTGCCGGCTATGCCACAACGAGTTGGGGAACACTTCGGAATCACCTGCCGGGCTTGCTGGAACCACCTGCCGGTCATGCCAAAATCACCTGCCAACTACGCCAGTACCACTTGGCGGACACTGTGGAAACACCTGTCGGGCCGGCCGGAACCACATCTCAGACATGCCAGAACCATGTGCATGAGATGCTGGAACCACACCCCGAACAGACGGAAAACACCTGCCAGACCCGTCTGAACAACCTGCCGAGCAGGCCGGACCACCTGCTCGACTCGCCGGAACCACCTACCTGACATGCCCAAATCACCAGCCGGGTATGCCAGAACCACTTGGCGGACACTCCCGAATCATCTGCCGGACATGCCGGAACCAGCTCTCAGACACACCAGAACCACGTGCTGGAGACGCCGGAAGCACCTGCCGAGCATGCCGGAGCCACCTGCTCGACTCGCCAGACACACCTGCCGGACACGCCAAAATCACCTGCCGGGTACGCCAGAACCACCTGGCGGACACTCCGAAACCACCTGTCGCGCATGCCGGAACCCCCTCTCAGACGTGCCGGAAGCACGTGCCGGACACGCCGGAATCACCTACCGGACAGACCGGAACCACCTGCCGAGCACGCCGGAGCCACCTGTTCGACTCGCTGGAACCACCTGCCGGACAGGCCAATATCAACTGCTGGCTATGCCAGAACCACCTGGGGGACGGTCCGGAATCACCTGCCAGCCATGGCGGAACCACCTCTCAGACGTACCAGAACCACCTGCCGGAGAAGCTGGAAACACGTCCTGGACAGTCTGGAACCACCTGCCGGCCAAGCCTGAACCACCTGCCAAGCACAACGGAACAACCTGCCAGACACGCCAAAATCACCTGCCGGGTACGCCAGAACCACCTGGCGGACACTCCGAAACCACCTGTCGCGCATGCCGGAACCACAACTCAGACGTGCCGGAAGCACGTGCCGGACACGCCGGAATCACCTACCGGACAGACCGGAACCACCTGCCAAGCACGCCGGAGCCACCTGTTCGACTCGCTGGAACCACCTGCCGGACAGGCCAATATCAACTGCTGGCTATGCCAGAACCACCTGGGGGACGGTCCGGAATCACCTGCCAGCCATGGCGGAACCACCTCTCAGACATACCAGAACCACCTGCCGGAGAAGCTGGAAACACGTCCTGGACAGTCTGGAACCACCTGCCGGCCAAGCCTGAACCACCTGCCAAGCACAACGGAACAACCTGCCAGACACGCCAAAATCACCTGCGTGTTATGCCAGAACCACTTGGAGGACTCTCTGGGATGACCTGCCGGGCATGCCGGAACCACCTCTCAGACGTGCCAGAACCATGTGGCGGACAGTCCGGAATCACCTGTTGGGCATGCGCAACCACCTCTGAGACGTACCAGAACCACATGCCGTGCAGGCTGGAACCACCTACCGGACAGACCGAAATCACCTTTCGGGCATGCCGGAACCACCTGTCAGATGTGCCAGAAACACGTGCCGGAGACGCCGGAAGCACCTGCCAAGCACGTTGGAACCACCTGCTCAACTCGCCTGAACCACCTGCCGGACATGCCAAAATCACCTGCCGACTATGCCAGAACCACTTGGCGAACACTCCGGAATCACTTGCCGGGCATGCAGGAACCACCTCTCACACATGCCAGAACCCCGTGCCAATGACCCCGGAAGCACCAGCCGAGCACGCCGGAACCACCTGCTCGACTCCCCAGAACACCTGCCGATCACGCAAAAATCACCTGCCGGCTACGCCACAACCAGTTGGTGAACACTTTGGAATCACCTGCCAGGCTTGCTGGAACCACCTGCCAGTCATGCCAAAATCACCTGCCAACTACGCCAGAACCGCTTGGCGGACACTGCGGAAACACCTGTCGGGCCGGCTGGAACCACATCTCAGACGTGCCAGAAACGTGTTCATGAGATGCTGGAACCACACCCCGAACAGACGGATACCACCTGCCAGAACCGCCTGAACCACCTGCTGAGCACGCCGGAACCACCTGCTCGACTCACCGGTACCACCTCCCTGAAACGCCAAAATCACCTGCTGGGTATGCCAGAACCACTTGGCGGACACTCCGGAATCATCTGCCGGACATGCCGGAACCAGCTCTCAGACACACCAGAACCAAGTGCCGGAGACGCCGGAAGCACCTGCCGAGCATGCCGGAGCCACCTGCTCGACTCGCCAGAAACACCTGCCGGACACGCCAAAATCACCTGCCGGGTACGCCAGAACCACCTGGCGGACACTCCGGAATCACCTGCCGCGCATGAAGGAACCACCTCTCTGACGTGCCGGAAGCACGTGCCAGACACGCCGGAAACAGCTACCGCACAGAGCGGAACCACCTGCCGAGCACTCCGGAGCCACCTGTTCGACTCGCTGGAACCACCTGCCGGACAGGCCAATATCAACTGCTGGCTATGCCAGAACCACCTGGGGGACGGTCCGGAATCACCTGCCAGCCATGGCGGAACCACCTCTCAGACGTACCAGAACCACCTGCCAGAGAACCTGGAAACACGTCCTGGACAGTCTGGAACCACCTGCCGGCCAAGCCTGAACCTCCTGCCAAGCACAACGGAACAACCTGCCAGACACGCCAAAATCACCTGCGTGTTATGCCAGAACCACTTGGAGGACTCTCTGGGATGACCTGCCGGGCATGCCGGAACCACCTCTCAGACGTGCCAGAACCATGTGGCGGACAGTCCGGAATCACCTGTTGGGCATGCGCAACCACCTCTGAGACGTACCAGAACCACATGCCGTGCAGGCTGGAACCACCTACCGGACAGACCGGAATCACCTTTCGGGCATGCCGGAACCACCTGTCAGATGTGCCAGAAACACGTGCCGGAGACGCCGGAAGCACCTGCCAAGCACGTTGGAACCACCTGCTCAACTCGCCTGAACCACCTGCCGGACATGCCAAAATCACCTGCCGACTATGCCAGAACCACTTGGCGAACACTCCGGAATCACTTGCCGGGCATGCAGGAACCACCTCTCACACATGCCAGAACCCCGTGCCAATGACCCCGGAAGCACCAGCCGAGCACGCCGGAACCACCTGCTCGACTCGCCAGAACCACCTGCCGATCACGCAAAAATCACCTGCCGGCTACGCCACAACCAGTTGGTGAACACTTTGGAATCACCTGCCAGGCTTGCTGGAACCACCTGCCAGTCATGCGAAAATCACCTGCCAACTACGCCAGAACCGCTTGGCGGACACTGCGGAAACACCTGTCGGGCCGGCTGGAACCACATCTCAGACGTGCCAGAGTCGTGTTCATGAGATGCTGGAACCACACCCCGAACAGACGGATACCACCTGCCAGAACCGCCTGAACCACCTGCTGAGCACGCCGGAACCACCTGCTCGACTCACCGGTACCACCTCCCTGACACGCCAAAATCACCTGCTGGGTATGCCAGAACCACTTGGCGGACACTCCGGAATCATCTGCCGGACATGCCGGAACCAGCTCTCAGACACACCAGAACCACGTGCCGGAGACGCCGGAAGCACCTGCCGAGCATGCCGGAGCCACATGCTCGACTTGCCAGAAACACCTGCCGGACACGCCAAAATCACCTGCCGGGTACGCCAGAACCACCTGGCGGACACTCCGAAGCGACCCGTCGCGCATGCCGGAACCACCTCTCAGACGTGCCGGAAGCACGTGCCGGACACGCCGGAATCACCTACCGGACAGACCGGAACCACCTGCCGAGCACGCCGGAGCCACCTGTTCGACTCGCTGGAACCACCTGCCGGACAGGCCAATATCAACTGCTGGCTATGCCAGAAAAACCTGGGGGACGGTCAGGAATCACCTGCCAGCCATGGCGGAACCACCTCTCAGACGTACCAGAACCACCTGCCGGAGAAGCTGGAAACACGTTCTGGACAGACTGGAACCACGTGACGGCCATGCCTGAACCTCCTGCCGAGCACGGCGGAACCACCTGCCCGACACGCCAAAATCACCTGCGGGCTACGCCAGAACCACTTGGACGACTCTCCGAAATGACCTGCCGGGCATGTTGGAACCACCTCTCAGACGTGCCAGAAGCACGTGGCGGACAGTCCGGAATCACCTGTTGGGCATACGCAACCACCTCTGAGACGTACCAGAACCACGTGCCGTGCACGCCGGAACCACCTACCGGACAGACCGGAATCAACTTTTGGGCATGCCGGAACCACCAGTCAGATGTGCCAGAAACACGTGCCGGAGACACCGGAAGCACCTGCCGAGCACGTCGCAACCACCTGCTCAACTCGCCTGAACCACCTGCCGGACACGCCAAAATCACCTGCACGCTACACCAGCACCACTTCGGGGACAAGCCGGAATCACGTGAGGGGCATGCCGGCACAGCCTCTCAGACTGAACCTCGTGCCGGACACCACAGAGCCACCTGCCGGACAGACCGGAACCACCTGCCGGACACGCCGGAACCACCGGCTCGACCCGCCGGAACGACCGCTGGACATGCAAAATCACCTGCCGGCTACGCCGGAAACACTTGGCGAACACTCCGGAATCACCTGCCGGGCATGCCGGAACCACCTCTCAGATATGCCAGAACCACGTGCCAATGACCCCGGAAGCACCTGCCGAGCACGCCGGAACCACCTGCTCGACTCGCCAGAACCACCTGCCGGACACGCAAAAATCACCTGCCGGCTACGCCACAACCAGTTGGGGAACACTTCGGAATCACCTGCCGGGCTTGCTGGAACCACCTGCCGGTCATGCCAAAATCACCTGCCAATTACGCCAGTACCACTTGGCGGACAATGTGGAAACACCTGTCGGGCCGGCCGCAAACCACATCTCAGACGTGCCAGAACCATGTGCATGAGACGCTGGAACCACACCCCGAACAGACGGAAAACACCTGCCAGACCCGTCTGAACAACCTGCCGTGCACGCCGGAGCCACCTACCTGACAGGCCCAAATCACCAGTTGGGTATGCCAGAACCACTTGGCGGACACTCCGGAATCATCTGCCGGACATGCCGGAACCAGCTCTCAGACAAACCAGAACCACGTGCCGGAGACGCCGGAAGCACCTGCCGAGCATGCCGGAGCCACCTGCTCGACTCGCCAGAAACACCTGCCGGACACGCCAAAATCACCTGCCGGGTACGCCAGAACCACCTGGCGGACACTCCGGAATCACCTGTCGCGCATGACGGAACCACCTCTCAGACGTGCCGGAAGCACGTGCCAGACACGCCGGAAACACCTACCGCAAAGACCGGAACCACCTGCCAAGAACACCGTAGCCACCTGTTCGACTCGCTGGAACCACCTGCCGGACAGGCCAATATCAACTGCTGGCTATGCCAGAACCACCTGGGGGACAGTCCGGGATCACCTGCCAGCCATGGCGGAACCACCTCTCAGACTTACCAGAACCACCTGCCGGAGAAGCTGGAAACACGTCCTGGACAGACTGGAACCACGTGACGGCCATGCCTGAACCACCTGCCGAGCACGGCGGATCCACCTGCCGGACACGCCAAAATCACCTGCGGGCTACGCCAGAACCACTTCGGGGACAAGCCGGAATCACGTGAGGGGCATGCCGGCACAGCCTCTCAGACTAAACCTCGTGCCGGACACCACAGAACCACCTGCCGGACAGACCGGAACCACCTGCTGGACACGACGGAACCACCGGCTCGACCCGCCGGAACGACCACTGGACATGCAAAATCACCTGCCGGCTACGCCGGAAACACTTGGCGAACACTCCGGAATCACCTGCCGGGCATGCCGGAACCACCTCTCAGATATGCCAGAACCACGTGCCAATGACCCCGGAAGCACCAGCCGAGCACGCCGGAACCACCTGCTCGACTCGCCAGAACCACCTGCCGGACACGCAAAAATCACCTGCCGGCTACGCCACAACCAGTTGGGGAACACTTCGGAATCACCTGCCGGGCTTGCTGGAACCACCTGCCGGTCATGCCAAAATCACCTGCCAACTACGCCAGTACCACTTGGTGGACACTGTGGAAACACCTGTCGGGCCGGCCGGAACCACATCTCAGACGTGCCAGAACCATGTGCATGATATGCTGGAACCACAGCCCGAACAGACGGAAAACACCTGCCAGACCCGTCTGAACAACCTGCCGAGCACGCCGGAGCCACCTACCTGACATGCCCAAATCACCAGCCGGGTATGCCAGAACCACTTGGCGGACACTCCGGAATCATCTGCCGGACATGCCGGAACCAGCTCTCAGACACACCAGAACCACGTGCCGGAGACGACGGAAGCACCTGCCGAGCATGCCGGAGCCACCTGCTCGACTCGCCAGAAACACCTGCCGGACACGCCAAAATCACCTGCCGGGTACGCCAGAACCACCTGGCGGACACTCCGAAACCACCCGTCGCGCATGCCGGAACCACCTCTCAGACGTGCCGGAAGCACGTGCCGGACACGCCGGAATCACCTACCGGACAGACCGGAACCACCTGCCGAGCACGCCGGAGCCACCTGTTCGACTCGCTGGAACCACCTGCCGGACAGGCCAATATCAACTGCTGGCTATGCCAGAACCACCTGGGGGACGGTCCGGAATCACCTGCCAGCCATGGCGGAACCACCTCTCAGACGTACCAGAACCACCTGCCGGAGAAGCTGGAAACACGTCCTGGACAGTCTGGAACCACCTGCCGGCCAAGCCTGAACCACCTGCCAAGCACAACGGAACAACCTGCCAGACACGCCAAAATCATCTGCGTGTTATGCCAGAACCACTTGGAGGACTCTCTGGGATGACCTGCCAGGCATGCCGGAACCACCTCTCAGACGTGCCAGAACCATGTGGCGGACAGTCCGGAATCACCTGTTGGGCATGCGCAACCACCTCTGAGACGTACCAGAACCACATGCCGTGCAGGCTGGAGCAACCTACCGGACAGACCGGAATCACCTTTCGGGCATGCCGGAACCACCAGTCAGATGTGCCAGAAACACGTGCCGGAGACGCCGGAAGCACCTGCCAAGCACGTTGGAACCACCTGCTCAACTCGCCTGAGCCACCTTCCGGACATGCCAAAATCACCTGCCGACTATGCCAGAACCACTTGGCGAACACTCCGGAATCACTTGCCGGGCATGCAGGAACCACCTCTCAGACATGCCAGAACCCCGTTCCAATGACCCCGGAAGCACCAGCCGAGCACGCCGGAACCACCTGCTCGACTCGCCAGAACCACCTGCCGATCACGCAAAAATCACCTGCCGGCTACGCCACAACCAGTTGGTGAACACTTTGGAATCACCTGCCATGCTTGCTCTAACCACCTGCCAGTCATGCCAAAATCACCTGCCAACTACGCCAGAACCGCTTGGCGGACACTGCGGAAACACCTGTTGGGCCGGCTGGAACCACATCTCAGACGTGCCAGAAACGTGTTCATGAGATGCTGGAACCACACCCCGAACAGACGGATACCACCTGCCAGAATCGCCTGAACCACCTGCTGAGCACGCCGGAACCACCTGCTCGACTCACCGGTACCACCTCCCTGACACGCCAAAATCACCTGCTGGGTATGCCAGAACCACTTGGCGGACACTCCGGAATCATCTGCCGGACATGCCGGAACCAGCTCTCAGACACACCAGAACCAAGTGCCGGAGACGCCGGAAGCACCTGCCGAGCATGCCGGAGCCACCTGCTCGACTCGCCAGAAACACCTGCCGGACACGCCAAAATCGCCTGCCGGGTATGCCAGAACCACCCGGCGGACACTCCGGAATCACCTGCCGCGCATGCCGGAACCACCTCTCAGACGTGCCGGAAGCACGTGCCGAACACTCCGGAGACACCTACCGGACAGACCGGAACCACCTGCCAAGAAAGCCGGAGCCACCTGTTCGACTCGCTGGAACCACCTGCCGGACAGGCCAATATCAACTGCTGGCTATGCCAGAACCAACTGGGCCACAGTCCGGAATCACCTGCCGGGCATGCCGGAACCACCTCTCAGATATGCCAGAACCACGTGCCAATGACCCCGGAAGCACCTGCCGAGCACGCCGGAACCACCTGCTCGACTCGCCAGAACCACCTGCCGGACACGCAGAAATCACGTGCCGGGTACGCCACAACCAGTTGGGGAACACTTCGGAATCACCTGCCGGGCTTGCTGGAACCACCTTCCGGTCATGCCAAAATCACCTGCCAACTACGCCAGTACCACTTGGCGGACACTGTGGAAACACCTTTCGGCCCGGCCGGAACCACATCTCAGACGTGCCAGAACCATGTCCATGAGATGCTGGAACCACACCACGAACAGACGGAAAACACCTGCCAGACCCGTCTGAACAACCTGCCGAGCACGCCGGAGCCACCTGCTCGACTCGCCGGAACCACCTACCTGACATGCCCAAATCACCAGCCGGGTATGCCAGAACCACTTGGCGGACACTCCGGAATCATCTGCCGGACATGCCGGAACCAGCTCTCAGACACACCAGAACCAAGTGCCGGAGACGCCGGAAGCAGCTGCCGAGCATGCCGGAGCCACCTGCTCGACTCGCCAGAAACACCTGCCGGACACGCCAAAATCACCTGCCGGGTACGCCAGAACCACCTGGCGGACACTACGGAATCACGTGCCGCGCATGCCGGAACCACCTCTCAGACGTGCCGGAAGCACATGCCAGACACGCCGGAAACACCTACCGGACAGACCGGAACCACCTGCCAAGAACGCCGGAGCCACCTGTTCGACTCGCTGGAACCACCTGCCGGACAGGCCAATATCAACTGCTGGCTATGCCAGAACCACCTGGGGGACGGTCCTGGATCACCAGCCAGCCATGGCGGAACCACCTCTCAGACGTACCAGAACCACCTGCCGGAGAAGCTGGAAACACGTCCTGGACAGACTGGAACCACGTGACGGCCATGCCTGAACCACCTGCCGAGCACGGCGGAACCACCTGCCGGACACGCCAAAATCACCTGCGGGCTACGCCAGACCCACTTGGATGACTCTCCGAAATGACCTGCCGGGCATGTTGGAACCACCTCTCAGACGTGCCAGAAGCACGTGGCGGACAGTCCGGAATCACCTGTTGGGCATACACAACCACCTCTGAGACGTACCAGAACCACGTGCCGGGCACGCCGGAACCACCTACCGGAAAGACCGGAATCAACTTTTGGGCATGCCGGAACCACCAGTCAGATGTGCCAGAAACATGTGCCGGAGACGCCGGAAGCACGTGCCGAGCACGTCGCAACCACCTGCTCAACTCGCCTGAACCACCTGCCGGACACGCCAAAATCACCTGCCCGCTACACCAGCACCACTTCGGGGACAAGCCGGAATCACGTGAGGGGCATGCCGGCACAGCCTCTCAGACTGAACCTCGTGCCGGACACCACAGAACCACCTGCCGGACAGACCGGAACCACCTGCCGGACACGCCGGAACCACCGGCTCGACCCGCCGGAACGACCGCTGGACATGCAAAATCACCTGCCGGCTACGCCGGAAACACTTGGCGAACACTCCGGAATCACCTGCCGGGCATGCCGGAACCACCTCTCAGATATGCCAGAACCACGTGCCAATGACCCCGGAAGCACCTGCCGAGCACGCCGGAACCACCTGCTCGACTCGCCAGAACCACCTGCCGGACACGCAGAAATCACCTGCCGGCTACGCCACAACCAGTTGGGGAACACTTCGGAATCACCTGCCGGGCTTGCTGGAACCACCTGCCGGTCATGCCAAAATCACCTGCCAACTACGCCAGTACCACTTGGCGGACACTGTGGAAACACCTCTCGGCCCGGCCGGAACCACATCTCAGACTTGCCAGAACCATGTGCATGAGATGCTGGAACCAGACCCCGAACAGACGGAAAACACCTGCCAGACCCGTCTGAACAACCTGCCGAGCACGCCGGAGCCACCTGCTCGACTCGCCGGAACCTCCTACCTGACATGCCCAAATCACCAGCCGGGTATGCCAGAACCACTTGGCGGACACTCCGGAATCATCTGCCGGACATGCCGGAACCAGCTCTCAGACACACCAGAACCACGTGCCGGAGATGCCGGAAGCACCTGCCGAGCATGCCAGAGCCACCTGCTCGACTCGCCAGAAACACCTGCCGGACACGCCAAAATCACCTGCCGGCTACGCCAGAACCACCTGGCGGACACTCCGAAATCACCTGTCGCGCATGCTGGAACCACCTCTCCGACGTGCCGGAAGAACGTGCCGGACACGCCGGAATCACCTACCGGACAGACCGGAACCACCTGCCGAGCACGCCGGAGCCACCTGTTCGACTCGCTGGAACCACCTGCCGGACAGGCCAATATCAACTGCTGGCTATGCCAGAACCACCTGGGGGACGGTCCGGAATCACCTGCCAGCCATGGCGGAACCACCTCTCAGACGTACCAGAACCACCTGCCGGAGAAGCTGGAAACACGTCCTGGACAGTCTGGAACCACCTGCCGGCCAAGCCTGAACCACCTGCCAAGCACAACGGAGCAACCTGCCAGACACGCCAAAATCATCTGCGTGTTACGCCAGAACCACTTGGAGGACTCTCTGGGATGACCTTCCGGGCATGCCGGAACCACCTCTCAGACGTGCCAGAACCATGTGGCGGACAGTCCGGAATCACCTGTTGGGCATGCGCAACCACCTCTGAGACGTACCAGAACCACATGCCGTGCAGGCTGGAGCAACCTACCGGACAGACCGGAATCACCTTTCGGGCATGCCGGAACCACCTGTCAGATGTGCCAGAAACACGTGCCGGAGACGCCGGAAGCACCTGCCAAGCACGTTGGAACCACCTGCTCAACTCGCCTGAACCACCTTCCGGACATGCCAAAATCACCTGCCGACTATGCCAGAACCACTTGGCGAACACTCCGGAATCACTTGCCGGGCATGCAGGAACCACCTCTCAGACATGCCAGAACCCCGTGCCAATGACCCCGGAAGCACCAGCCGAGCACGCCGGAACCACCTGCTCGACTCGCCAGAACCACCTGCCGATCACGCAAAAATCACCTGCCGGCTACGCCACAACCAGTTGGTGAACACTTTGGAATCACCTGCCAGGCTTGCTGGAACCACCTGCCAGTCATGCCAAAATCACCTGCCAACTACGCCAGAACCGCTTGGCGGACACTGCGGAAACACCTGTCGGGCCGGCTGGAACCCCATCTCAGACGTGCCAGAAACGTGATCATGAGATGCTGGAACCACACCCCGAACAGACGGATACCACCTGCCAGAACCGCCTGAACCACCTGCTGAGCACGCCGGAACCACCTGCTCGACTCACCGGTACCACCTCCCTGACACGCCAAAATCACCTGCTGGGTATGCCAGAACCACTTGGCGGACACTCCGGAATCATCTGCCGGACATGCCGGAACCAGCTCTCAGACACACCAGAACCAAGTGCCGGAGACGCCGGAAGCACCTGCCGAGCATGCCGGAGCCACCTGCTCGACTCGCCAGAAACACCTGCCGGACACGCCAAAATCACCTGCCGGGTATGCCAGAACCACCCGGCGGACACTCCGGAATCACCTGCCGCGCATGCCGGAACCACCTCTCAGACGTGCCGGGAGCACGTGCCGAACACTCCGGAGACACCTACCGGACAGACCGGAACCACCTGCCAAGAAAGCCAGAGCCACCTGTTCGACTCGCTGGAACCACCTGCCGGACAGGCCAATATCAACTGCTGGCTATGTCAGAACCAACTGGGCCACAGTCCGGGATCACCTGCCAGCCATGGCGGAACCACCTCTCAGACGTACCAGAACCACCTGCCGGAGAAGCTGGAAACACGTCCTGGACAGACTGGAACCACGTGACGGCCATGCCTGAACCACCTGCCGAGCACGGCGGAACCACCTGCCGGACACGCCAAAATCACCTGCGGGCTACGCCAGAACCACTTGGACGACTCTCCGAAATGACCTGCCGGGCATGTCGGAACCACCTCTCAGACGTGCCAGAAGCACGTGGCGGACAGTCCGGAATCACCTGTTGGGCATACGCAACCACCTCTGAGACGTACCAGAACCACGTGCCGTGCACACCGGAACCACCTACCGGACAGACCGGAATCAACATTTGGGCATGCCGGAACCACCAGTCAGATGTGCCAGAAACACGTGCCGGAGACGCCGGAAGCAACTGCCGAGCACGTCGCAACCACCTGCTCAACTCGCCTGAACCACCTGCCGGACACGCCAAAATCACCTGCCCGCTACACCAGCACCACTTCGGGGACAAGCCGGAATCACGTGAGGGGCATGCCGGCACAGCGTCTCAGACTGAACCTCGTGCCGGACACCACAGAACCACCTGCCGGACAGACCGGAACCACCTGCCGGACACGCCGGAACCACCGGCTCGACCCGCCGGAACGACCGCTGGACATGCAATATCACCTGCCGGCTACGCCGGAAACACTTGGCGAACACTCCGGAATCACCTGCCGGGCATGCCGGAACCACCTCTCAGATATGCCAGAACCACGTGCCAATGACCCCGGAAGCACCTGCCGAGCACGCCGGAACCACCTGCTCGACTCGCCAGAACCACCTGCCGGACACGCAGAAATCACGTGCCGGGTACGCCACAACCAGTTGGGGTACACTTCGGAATCACCTGCCGGGCTTGCTGGAACCACCTGCCGGTCATGCCAAAATCACCTGCCAACTACGCCAGTACCACTTGGCGGACACTGTGGAAACACCTTTCGGCCCGGCCGGAACCACATCTCAGACGTGCCAGAACCATGTCCATGAGATGCTGGAACCACACCACGAACAGACGGAAAACACCTGCCAGACCCGTCTGAACAACCTGCCGAGCACGCCGGAGCCACCTGCTCGACTCGCCGGAAGCACCTACCTGACATGCCCAAATCACCAGCCGGGTATGCCAGAACCACTTGGCGGACACTCCGGAATCATCTGGCGGACATGCCGGAACCAGCTCTCAGACACACCAGAACCAAGTGCCGGAGACGCCGGAAGCAGCTGCCGAGCATGCCGGAGCCACCTGCTCGACTCGCCGGAAACACCTGCCGGACACGCCAAAATCACTTGCCGGGTGTGCCAGAACCACCAGGCGGACACTATGGAATCACCTGCCGCGCATGCCGGAACCACCCCTCTGACGTGCCGGAAGCACGTGCCACACACGCCGGAAACACCTTCCGGACAGACCGGAACCACCTGCCAAGAACGCCGGAGCCACCTGTTCGACTCGCTGGAACCACCTGCCGGACACGCCAAAATCACCTTCCCGCTACACCAGCACCACTTCGGGGACAAGCCGGAATCACGTGAGGGGCATGCCGGCACAGCCTCTCAGACTGAACCTCGTGCCGGACACCACAGAACCACCTGCCGGACAGACCGGAACCACCTGCCGGACACGCCGGAACCACCGGCTCGACCCGCCGGAACGACTGCTGGACATGCAAAATCACCTGCCGGCCACGCCGGAAACACTTGGCGAACACTCCGGAATCACCTGCCGGGCATGCCGGAACCACCTCTCAGATATGCCAGAACCACGTGCCAATGACCGCGGAAGCACCTGCCGAGCACGCCGGAACCACCTGCTCGACTCGCCAGAACCACCTGCCGGACACGCAAAATCACCTGCCGGCTATGCCGCAACCAATTGGGGAACACTTCGGAATCACCTGCCGGGCTTGCTGGAACCACCTGCCGGTCATGCCAAAATCATCTGCCAACTACGCCAGTACCACTTGGCGGACACTGTGGAAACACCTGTCGGGCCGGCCGGAACCACATCTCAGACGTGCCAGAACCATGTGCATGAGATGCTGGAACCACACCCCGAACAGACGGAAAACACCTGCCAGACCCGTCTGAACAACCTGCCGAGCACGCCGGAGCCACCTGCTCGACTCGCCGGAACCACCTACCTGACATGCCAAAATCACGAGCCGGGTATGCCAGAACCACTTGCCGGACACTCCGGAATCATCTGCCGGACATGCCGGAACCAGCTCTCAGACACACCAGAACCATGTGCCGGAGACGCCGGAAGCACCTGCCGAGCATGCCGGAGCCACCTGCTCGACTCGCCAGAAACACCTGCCGGACACGCCAAAATCACCTGCCGGCTACGCCACAACCAGTTGGGGAACACTTCGGAATCACCTGCCGGGCTTGCTGGAACCACCTTCCGGTCATGCCAATATCACCTGCCAACTACGCCAGTACCACTTGGCGGACACTGTGGAAACACCTGTCGGGCCGGCCGGAACCACATCTCAGACGTGCCAGAACCATGTGCATGAGATGCTAGAACCACACCCCGAACAGACGGAAAACACCTGCCAGACCCGTCTGAACAACCTGCCGAGCAAGCCGGAGCCACCTGCTCGACTCGCCGGAACCACCTATGTGACATGCCCAAATCACCTGCCGGGTACGCCAGAACCACCTGGCGGACACTCCGAAACCACCTGTCGCGCATGCCGGAACCACCACTCAGACGTGCCGGAAGCACGTGCCGGACACGCCTTAATCACCTACCGGACAGACCGGAACCACCTGCCGAGCACGCCGGAGCCACCTGTTCGACTCGCTGGAACCACCTGCCGGACAGGCCAATATCAACTGCTGGCTATGCCAGAACCACCTGGGGGACGGTCCGGAATCACCTGCCAGCCATGGCGGAACCACCTCTCAGACGTACCAGAACCACCTGCCGGAGAAGCTGGAAACACGTCCTGGACAGTCTGGAACCACCTGCCGGCCAAGCCTGAACCACCTGCCAAGCACAACGGAACAACCTGCCAGACACGCCAAAATCACCTGCGTGTTATGCCAGAACCACTTGGAGGACTCTCTGGGATGACCTGCCGGGCATGCCGGAACCACCTCTCAGACGTGCCAGAACCATGTGGCGGACAGTCCGGAATCACCTGTTGGGCATGCGCAACCACCTCTGAGACGTACCAGAACCACATGCCGTGCAGGCTGGAACCACCTACCGGACAGACCGGAATCACCTTTCGGGCATGCCGGAACCACCTGTCAGATGTGCCAGAAACACGTGCCGGACACTCCGAAAACACCTACCGGACAGACCGGAACCACCTGCCAAGAACGCCGGAGCCACCTGTTCGACTCGCTGGAACCACCTGCCGGACAGGCCAATATCAACTGCTGGCTATGCCAGAACCACCTGGGGCACAGTCCGGGATCACCTGCCAGCCATGGCGGAACCACCTCTCAGACGTACCAGAACCACCTGCCGGAGAAGCTGGAAACACGTCCTGGACAGACTGGAACCACGTGACGGCCATGCCTCAACCACCTGCCGAGCACGGCGGAACCACCTGCCGGACACGCCAAAATCACCTGCGGGCTACGCCAGAACCACTTGGACGACTCTCCGAAATGACCTGCCGGGCATGTTGGAACCACCTCTCAGACGTGCCAGAAGCACGTGGCGGACAGTCCGGAATCACCTGTTGGGCATACGCAACCACCTCTGAGACGTACCAGAACCACGTGCCGGGCACGCCGGAACCACCTACCGGACAGACCGGAATCAACTTTTGGGCATGCCGGAACCACCAGTCAGATGTGCCAGAAACACGTGCCGGAGACGCCGGAAGCACCTGCCGAGCACGTCGCAACCACCTGCTCAACTCGCCTGAACCACCTGCCGGACACGCCAAAATCACCTGCCCGCTACACCAGCACCACTTCGGGGACAAGCCGGAATCACGTGAGGGGCATGCCGGCACAGCCTCTCAGACTGAACCTCGTGCCGGACACCACAGAACCACCTGCCGGACAGACCGGAACCACCTGCCGGACATGCCGGAACCACCGGCTCGACCCGCCGGAACGACCGCTGGACATGCAAAATCACCTGCCGGCTATGCCGGAAACACTTGGCGAACACTCCGGAATCACCTGCCGGGCATGCCGGAACCACCTCTCAGATATGCCAGAACCACGTGCCAATGACCCCGGAAGCACCTGCCGAGCACGCCGGAACCACCTGCTCAACTCGCCAGAACCACCTGCCGGACACGCAAAAATCACCTGCCGGCTACGCCACAACCAGTTGGGGAACACTTCGGAATCACCTGCCGGGCTTGCTGGAACCACCTGCTGGTCATGCCAAAATCACCTGCCAACTACGCCAGTACCACTTGGCGGACACTGTGGAAACACCTGTCGGGCCGGCCGGAACCACATCTCAGACGTGCCAGAACCATGTGCATGAGATGCTGGAACCACACCCCGAACAGACGGAAAACACCTGCCAGACCCGTCTGAACAACCTGCCGAGCACGCCGGAGCCACCTCCTCGACTCGCCGGAACCT
>NW_027226701.1:0-21556 GCF_037783145.1 Equus przewalskii | reverse complement strand
GCCACCTCAGATTGGCTTAAGGAATCTCTTAAGGTTCCTCCATGTCTTTTCATGGCTCGATAGCTCATTTCTTTTTAGTGCCAAATAGTACTCCATTGTCTGGATGTACCACAGTTTATGTACCCATTCACCTACCGAAGGACATCTTGGTTGTGTCCAAATTTTGGCAATTACTCATAAAGCTGCTATAAACATCCATGTGCAGGTTTTTATGTGGATGTGTCTTCTACTCCTTTGGGTAAATACAAAGGAGCAAAATTGCTGGATCAAGTATAGTAAGAATTCTGCTGTTAAGTTTTGTAAGAAACCACCAAACTGTCTTCCAAAGTGGCTGTGCCATTTTGCATTCCCACCACCAGTGAACGAGAGTTCCTATTGCTCCACATCCTGGCCAGCTTTCTGTGTTGTCAGTATTTCAGATTTTGGCCATTCTAATAGGTGTGTAGTGGTATCTCGTTGTTGTTTTAATTTGCATTTCCCTGGTGACATATGACGTGGAGCATCTTTTCATATGTTTACTTGACATCTGTATATCTTTGGTGAAGTGTTTAAGGTCTTTGATCCATTTTTTAATTGGGTTGTTTCTTTTCTTATTTGGTGAGTTTTAAGAGTTCTTTGTATATTTTGGAGAGCAGTTCTTTATCAGATGTGTCTTTGGCAAATAGTTTCTTCTAGTCTGTGGCTTGTCTTCTAATTCTCTTGATTTTGTCTGTCACAGAGCAGAAGTTTTTCATTTTAATAAGTCCAGCTTATCAATTATTTCTTTCATGGATTGTGTCTTTGGTGTTGTATCTAAAAAAGCATCACTATAGTCAAGGTCATCTAGGTTTTCTCCTGTGTTATCTTCCACGCGTTTTATAGTTTTGCATTTTACATTTAGGTCTGTGATCCATCTTGAGTCACTTTTTGTGAAGGGTGTAAATTCTGTGTCTAGATTCCCTTTTTTTTTGCATGTGAATGTCCACTTGTTCTAGCACCCTTTGCTGAAGAGGCTACCTTTGATCCATTGCCGTTGTTCCTTTGTCAAAGAATAGTTGACCATATTTATGGAGGTCTATTTCTGGGCTCTCTATTTTGTCCCACTGATCTATTTGTCTATGCTCCTGCCAATACCACACTGTTTTGATTACTGTAGCTTTACAGTAAGTCTTGAAGTCAAGTAGTGTCAGTCTTCCAACTTTGTTCTTCTCCTTCAATATTGTGTTGGCTATTCTGGGTCTTTTGCCTCTTCATATAAAAATTTGTTTTTTTTTTTTTTTTTGAGGAAGACTAGCCCTGAGCTAACTACTGCTAGTCCTCCTCTTTTTGCTGAGGAAGACCAGCCCTGAGCTAACATCCATGCCCATCTTCCTCTACTTTATATGTGGGACGCCTACCACAGCATGGCGTTTGCCAAGCGGTGCCATGTCCGCACCCCGGATCTGAACCAGCAAACCCTGGGCCGCTGAGAAGTGGAACGTGCAAACTTAACTGCTGCGCCACCGGGCCAGCCCCCGCCGTTTCTTTTTTTAAGATTTTAGTTTTCCTTTTTCTCCCCAAAGCTCCCTGGTACATAGTTGTGTATTTTTAGTTGTGGGTCCTTCCAGTTGTAGCATCTGGGATGCCACCCTTCAGCATGGCTTGATGAGCAGTGTCATGTCTGCGCCCAGGATTCAAACCAGTGAAACCCTGGGCCGCTGAAGCAGAGTGCGTGAACTTAGCCACTTGGCCACAATATCCATACAATAACTTGCTTGGATTGGGATTGAGATTGCATTAAATCTATAGGTCAGGTTGGGATAAACTGCTGTCTTGACAATATTGAGTCTTTCAACCCATGAATATGGATTATCTGTCCATTTATGTAGTTCTTCTTTGATTTTGTTCATCAGAGTTTTGTAGTTTTCCTCATATAGGTCTTATATATATGTATTTTGTTAGATTTATACTCAAGTATTTCTCTTTTTGGGGTGCTAATGTAAATGGTATTGTGTTTTTAATTTCAAATTCACTTGTTCATTGTTGGCATATAGGAAAGCAGTTGACTTTTGTGTATTAACCCTTTACCCTGCAACCTTGCTATAACTCCTTATTAGTTCCAGGAGGTTTTTTAATCGATTCTTTCAGATTTTCTGCATAAATGATTATGTTCTCTGCAAACAAAGACCGTTTTATGTCTTCCTTCCCAATCAATATACATTTTATTTTCTTTTTTTGCCGTATTGCATTAGCAAGGATTTCCAGTACGATGTTGAAAAGGAGTCCTGAGAGGGGACATCCTTGCCTTGTACATGATCTTAGTGAGAAAACTTCAAGTTTCTCGCCATGAAGTATGATGTTACCTGTAGCAGTTTTGTGTTGTTATTGTTGTTCAACTTTTTATTCAATCTTTATGACAACCTTTTGAGGTGCCTATTAATATCTCAATTAATCTGTGAGGACACAGGATCACAGAGTTAAATAATTTGGTTTTTTTTTTTTTTTTTGAGGAAGATTAGCCCTGAGCTAACAGCTGCCGCCAATCCCCCTCTTTTTGCTGAGGAAGACTGGCCCTGAGCTAACATCCATGCCCACGTTCCTCTACTTTATATGTGGGACGCCTACCACAGCATGGCTTGCCAAGCGGTGCCATGTCCGCACCTGGGGTCCGAACTGGCGAACCCCAGGCCACCTAAGCGGAACGTGCGAACTGAGCTGTGCCACCGGGCCAGCCCCCAAATAATTTGTTGAAGATCACCAGTGTAAGTGGCGGAACTGAGATTCAAATGCAAGTTTGTCTGATTCCAGCGCTGTGTTAAGAAAGAAAAGAAAAAGCAGAAAGGGAAGAGAGAAGAGAGGAGGGAGACAGAGAGACCTGAAATCTAGTTCTGATTCAGCCTTAAAGTAGCTGTGACCTTAAATTGTGCCATCTCGTAGCATCTCATCTTCCACATCTGCAAAGTGAGCAGTCAGACAACAGAATCGCTAAGGCCAATTCTGATTTTGATGTTTTATGATTTTGTGAGAGAAAGAGGAGTAAGACCAGAAAATGAGAGAATGATTAATAAGTAGAGAAGTAGAATTTAGAGAAAGAGAGGAGAGAGGGTGGACTAAAGGAGGGAGAGTAGAAAGAGCAGAGAGAGAAGAGGACGAGGAATAGATGTGAGAAAGAAGGGAAAGGGATGGAAACGAAGAGAGGAGGGAGACAGAGAGAGCCTGAAATCTAGTTCTGATTCAGCCTTAAAGTAGCTGTGACCTTAAATTGTGCCATCTCGTAGCATCTCATCTTCCACATCTGCAAAGTGAGCAGTCAGACAACAGAATCGCTAAGGCCAATTCTGATTTTGATGTTTTATGATTTTGTGAGAGAAAGAGGAGTAAGACCAGAAAATGAGAGAATGATTAATAAGTAGAGAAGTAGAATTTAGAGAAAGAGAGGAGAGAGGGTGGACTAAAGGAGGGAGAGTAGAAAGAGCAGAGAGAGAAGAGGACGAGGAATAGATGTGAGAAAGAAGGGAAAGGGATGGAACAGAGGAAGGGGGAACTGGGGAAGAAAAATAAAGATGATCTCTAAGGGAAGGATGGGAGCTAATTAGACTAAAGCAAAGCCTAGGCTGTAACATTCATTCATTCACTCGTTTGTTACTAAGTAACAGTTATGTACAAGGCCCTGTGCCAGGTGCTGTGTTTTTAATGCTAAGGATAGAGAAAACAAGATGCCCTGAAATAGAGTAGAGAAGCTGACTAACATTCAAGGAGTCAGACACATAATAAAATATTCACCATTGATTCAAGAGGAGTACACTGAGCACCTCTTACTGCCAGGCGTTGTTCTAGTTCCTAGAGATATACACAAAATACCTGTCCTCTTGGTATTTACATTCTTGTGGTGAGACTCAGGCAATAAATAAATACATACATGCATACATAAACGGTCAGGAGGTAATAAATATTATGAAGAAAAATAAAGCAAGGAGAGGCGGATGGGGAACGCAGGAGACATTTGCTATTTCATATACGGTAGTAAGGAGAGGCCTCGCTGACACCGTGGCAATGGAGCAGAGACTTTGAAAAAACAAAAGGAGCAAGTCATGTGGATTTCTGAGGGGACAGTGTTCCAGGCAGAGCAAACTACAAGTGTAAGGGCTTTGAAATGGGAACATACATACTTGATGTGTTTGAGGAACAGCAAGGGGTCCTGTGTGGCTAGAGCAGAGTAAGGGAAGAGAAGTCAGGAGATGAGGTCAGAGGGAGAACAAAGTGGCCAGATCATATCAGGCCTTGGGCCATTGTAAGGACTTTGGTTCTTACTCTGAGGCAGCCAATGGAGGGTTTAGCAGAAGAGTAACAGGATCTGACCCATATGTTTAAAACATCATAATGGCTGCATGGACAGAAGCAACAAGTCCAATTAGGAGGCTACTGCAGTTATCCAGGCGAGAGACGGTGGTGGCTTAGACAAGGTGATAGCAGTGGAGGTGAGAAGTAGTGGGATGCTGAATTTAATGTAGACCTAGAGGGAACGGAATTTGCAAATGGATTAGATGTGAGGTGTGAAAGGAAAAGAAAGAGTTAAGAATGACATCATACACCTAAGTTGCACCAAACTTACAAAGTGCAGATCATTTTAATCTTATGTGTAAACTTTTCTGGAAAACAGGAAAAGAAAGGACACTCCTCAACTCATTCAATAGGGCCAGAGAATTTACTTGAATAACCAGACCAGATAAAGGCAATACTAGAAAGAAAAATTACAGGCCAATCTCACTTATTAAGAGAGATACAAAAATCTTCAATAAAACACTAGCAAACTGAACCCAGCAATGCGCAAAAAAGATAATATACTGACTAACTTGAATTATGTCAGGAATTAAGGGTAGCTTAGTATTGGAAAATACATTCATTTTATTCATTATGTTAATAGATTAATGGAATAAATCACACAATTATCTCAATAAATACAGACAAAACGTATGAAATCTAAAAAGCATCTTTTAGAACACTAGAAGGAGGGACTGGCCCCATGGCTGAGTGATTAAGTTCGCACACTCTGCTTCAGCGGCCCAGGGTTTGGCTGGTTCAGATCCTGGACTCAGACATGGCACCGCTCATCGGGTCATAGGCTTTTTTGTGAGATTATGAAACTGACAAACTGATTTTAAAATTTACATGGAAATGCAAATAGCTGTTTGAAAATGAACAAGGTGGAAAGACCTGCTTTACCAGATACCAGGACATAATTACAAAGCCATAATAATTAAGACCGTGTAGGAGTGGCACAAGATAGTTACCTAAGTTGCCCACTGGAACATAATACAGAGGCCAGAAAGATTCAAACATAAAAAGACAGTTGACAGGGCTGGCCTGGTGGTGTACTGGTTAAGTTCATGTGCTCCACTTCAGTGGCCTGGGGTTTGCGGGTTTGGATCCTGGATGTGGACCTACATACTGCTCATCTAGCCATGCTATGGCAGCGTCCAACATACAAAATAGAGAAAGATTGGCACAGATGTTAGCTCAGGGACAATCCCCAAGCAAAAAGAGGAAGATTAGCAACAATGCTGGCTAAACGTAATTTTCCTCACCAAAAAAAAAAAAAAAAAAAAGAGCCACTTAATTATGATGGTACACTTTGAGCAGGAAAGAAAGGACACATGTTTCGATGTTGCTGTGACAAGTTTGGGTATCTATATGAAAAAATAAAACCAAACTCCTACCTTAAGCCATATACAAAAATTATTCCACACTATACTATAGAGTAATGTAAAAGGCAAATTTAAACCCTTTTAGAAGATATATAAAGAGGAATATATTCATAAGTTCAGGGTAAATATTTCTTTTTATATATATATTTTTTAATTGAAATTCACAATAATTTACATCAAGGATAGGGAAATATTTCTTAAGACTCAAATATACTAACCATAAAGGAAAAGATTGATAAATTTGACTACATTAAAATCAAGAACAACTGTTTATCAAAAGACAAGCCACGGAATAGAAGGAAGCATTTTGGGCCGGCCTGGTGGCGCAGCAGTTAAGTTCGAATGTTCCGCTTAGGTGGCCCTGGGTTAGCCAGTTTGGATCCTGGGTGCGGACATGGCACTGCTTGTCAAGCCATGCTGTGGTAGGCATCCCACATATAAAGTAGAGGAAGATGGGCATGGATGTTAGCTGAGGGCCAGTCTTCCTCAGCAAAAAGAGGAGGATTGGCAGCAGATATTAGCTCAGGGCTAATCTTCCTCAAAAAAAAAAAAAAAAAAAAACGAAGGAAGCATTTGTAACATACATGTAACTGACAAAGGATGTGACCAGGATGTATAATGAAATGACTAAGAAAAAAACTCCTAACAATAAAAACTCTAAACGTGAACTAAAGATTTGAACTAGCACTTCACAAGAGGAAATCCACGAGGTCAACAAACACATGAAAAGGTGTTCAACCTCATTAGTAATTAGTAACTACTAATCAGAGAAATGCAAATTAAAGCCATAATGAAATATCATTGTGTGCACCAGAAGAGCCAAAATTAAAGTCTGAAATATTAAGTGTTGACAAGAATAAGGAACAAAAGAAACTCCCATATACAGTGAGTGAGAGTATAAGTGGTTTAACCACTTTGGAAAACAGTTCAGCATTATCTAATGGAAGAAGCCCTATGATGCAGCAATTCCACATCTACGCATACAACAAATACATATAGTATTATTACATTTATATCTTCAAAAGCAGACAAAAGAATCTATTTTGTTAAGGAATGTACACGCATATGGGGAAACTATTAAGAAAAGCAAGGAAGTGACTGCCATAACAGTCAGAAAACTACTTAGCTATGGTGAGGAGGGGATGGCGTATGATGGAGTAGGGACACACATCTCTCTTTTGAATACTGGGAGGCTCTTTCAGTTAGCCTGGATGGTGGTTACATGAGTAAGGCAAGTGTGAGAGGCGGTTCCGGCATGCCCGACAGGTGATTCCGGTGTGTTCGCCAAGTGGTTCTGGCGTAGCCGGCAGGTCATTTTGCATGTCCAGCGGTGGTTCCGGCGAGTCGAGCCGGTGGTTCCGGAGTGTCCGGCATGTGGTTCTGGCACCTCTGAGAGGTGGTTCCGGCATGCCCGGCAGTTGGTTACGGAGTGTCTGCCGAGTGGTTCTGGAGTAGCCGGCAGGTGATTCAGGCGTATCCAGCAGGTGGTTCTGGGGAGTGGATCAGGTGGTTCTGGCATACTCGGCAGGTCGTACCGGCGTGTCCGGAACATGCTTCTGGCAAGTCTGAGAGGTGGTTCCGGCATGCCCGACAGTTGATTCCGGAGTGTTAGCCAAGTGGTTCTGGCGTAGCCGGCAGGTGATTTTGCATGTCCGGCAATGGTTCCGGGGAGTCGAGCCGTTGGTTCCGGCATGTCCGGCAGGTGGTTCCGGCATGCCTGGCAGGTGATTCCGGAGTGTCCGGCATGTGGTTCTGGCACCTCTGAGATGTGGTTCCGGCATGCGCGGCAGGTGATACTGGAGTGTTCGCCAAGTGGTTCTGGCGTAGCCGGCAGGTGATTTTGCATGTCCGGCAATGGTTCCGGCAAGTCGAGCCGGTGGTTCCGGAATGTCCGGCAGGTGGTTCCTGCATGTCCGGCAGGTGGTTCCGGCATGTCCAGCACGTGGTTAAAGCATGCCAGGCAGGTGATTCCGGAGTGTCCGGCATGTGGTTCTGGCACCTCTGAGAGGTGGTTCTGGGATGCCCGGCAGGTGATACCGGAGTCTCCGGCATTTGGTTCTGGCACCTCTGAGAGGTGGTTCCGGAATGCCTGGCCTGTGATTCCGGAGTGTCTGCCGAGTGGTTCCGGCGTAGCCGGCAGTTGATTTTGGCGTGTCCACTAGGTGGTTCTGGGGAGTGGATCAGCTGGTTCAGGCATACTCGGCAGGTGGTACCGGCGTGTCCAGAACATGGTTCTGGCAAGTCTGAGAGGTGGTTCCGGCACGCCCGACAGGTGATTCCGGAGCGTCCGCCCAGTGTTTCTGGCGTACCCGGCAGGTGATTTACGCCTGTCCGACAGGTGTATCTTGCGAGTCGAGCAGGTGGCTGAGGCATGCTCAGCTGGTGCTTCCGGCGTCTCTGGCACGTGGTTCTGGTGTGTCTGAGAGCTGGTTGTGGCATCTCCGGCAGATGATTCCGGAGTGTCCACCAAGTGGTTCTTGTATACCTGGCAGGTGATTTTGGCGTGTCAGGAAGTTGGTTCCGGCTAGTTGAGCAGGTGGATCAGGCGTGCTCGCCATGGGGTTCAGGCGGGTCTGGCTGGTGGTTTCGGTCTGTTCGGGGAGTGGTTCCGGCATCTCAGGCTCATGGTTCTGGCACGTCTGAGAGGTGGTTCCGGCCGGCCCGACAGGTGTTTCCATGGTGTCCGCCAAGTGGTTCTGGCATACCTGGCAGGTGATGTTGGCGTGACCTGCAGGTGGTTCCAGCAAGCCCGGCAGGTGATTCCGAAGAGTTCACCAAATGGTTGTGGCGTAGCCGGCAGGTGATTTTGGCGTGTCCAGCAGGTGGTTTTGGCGAGTCGAGCAGGTGGTTCTGGCGTGCTCGGCAGGTGCTTCCGGTGTCATTGGCATGTGGTTCCAGCATGTCTGAGAGGTGGTTCCGGCATGCCCGGCAGGTGGTTCCGGAGTGTCTGCCAAGTGGTTCTGGAGCCAGCCCGGCAGGTGATTCCGAAGAGTTCACCAAATGGTTGTGGCTTAGCCGGCAGGTGATTTCGGCGTGTCAGGAAGTTGGTTCCGGCTAGTTGAGCAGGTGGATCAGGCGTGCTCGCCAGGGGGTTCAGGCGGGTCTGGCACGTGGTTTCGGTCTGTTCGGGGCGTGGTTCCGGCATCTCAGGCACATGGTTCTGGCACGTCTCAGAGGTGGTTACGGCCGGCCGGAGAGGTGTTTCCGGAGTGTCGGCCAAGTGGTTCTGGTGTAGCTGAGAGGTGATTTTGGCGTGTCCAGCAGGTGGTTCCGGCGAGCTCGGCAGGTGGTACCAGCGTGTCCGGAACATGGTTCTGGCACGTCTTAGAGATGGTTCCGGAATGCCAGGCAGGTGATTCCGGAGTGTCCGGCATGTGGTTCTGGCACCTCTGAGAGGTGGTTCCGGCATGCCCGGCAGGTGATTCCGGAGTGTCCGGCATGTGGTTCTGGCACCTCTGAGAGGTGGGTCCGGCATGACCGGCAGTTGGTTCCGGAGGTTCTGCCGAGTGGTTCTGCCGTAGTAGGCTGGTGATTCTGGCGTGTCCAGCAGGTGGTTCTTTGGAGTGGATCAGGTGGTTCCAGCATACTCGGCAGGTGGTACCGTCGTGTCCGGAACATGGTTCTGACAAGTCTGAGAGGCGGTTCCGGCATGCCCGACAGGTGATTCCGGAGTGTTCGCCAAGTGGTTCTGGCGTAGCCGGCAGGTCATTTTGCATGTCCGTCGGTGGTTCCGGCGAGTCGAGCCGGTGGTTCCGGCGTGTCCGGCAGGTGGTTCTGGCGTGACTGGCACGAGGTTCTGGCACGTCTGAGAGTTGGTTCCGGCATGCCCGACAGGTGATTCCGGAGTGTCCACCACGTGGTTCTGGCGTACCCGGCAGGTGATTTTGGCGTGTCTGGCAGGTGTTTCTTGCAAGTCGAGCATTTGGCTCAGGCATGCGCAGCAGGTGCTTCCGGCGTGTCTGGCACGTGGCTCTGGTGTGTCTGAGAGCTGGTTCTGGCATGTCCGGCAGATGATTCCGGAGTGTCCAACAAGTGGTTGTGGCATACCCGGCAGGTGATTTTAGCGTGTCAGGTAGGTGGTTCCAGCGAGTCGAGTAGGTGGTTCCGGAGTGCTCGGCAGTTGGTTCAGGAGAGTCTGGCAGGTGGTTTCAGTCTGTTCGGGGTTTGGTTCCGGCATCTCAGGCACATGGTTCTGACACGTCTGATAGGTGGTTCCGGCCGGCCCGACAGGTGTTTCCACAGTGTCTGCCAAGTGGTACTGGCGTAGTTGGCAGGTGATTTTGGCATTACCGGCAGGTGGTTCCAGCA
The DNA here is from genome assembly GCF_037783145.1 of Equus przewalskii. Lineage (NCBI taxonomy): Eukaryota > Metazoa > Chordata > Mammalia > Perissodactyla > Equidae > Equus > Equus przewalskii. Next base: position 11,585 of record NW_027226701.1, on the reverse strand, counting down.
AGCCCGGCAGGTGATTCCGAAGTGTTCCCCAACTGGTTGTGGCGTAGCCGGCAGGTGATTTTTGCGTGTCCGGCAGGTGGTTCTGGCGAGTCGAGCAGGTGGTTCCGGCGTGCTCGGCAGGTGCTTCCGGGGTCATTGGCACGTGGTTCTGGCATATCTGAGAGGTGGTTCCGGCATGCCCGGCAGGTGATTCCGGAGTGTTCGCCAAGTGTTTCCGGCGTAGCCGGCAGGTGATTTTGCATGTCCAGCTGTCGTTCCGGCGGGTCAAGCCGGTGGTTCCGGCGTGTCCGGCAGGTGGTTCCGGTCTGTCCGGCAGGTGGTTCTGTGGTGTCCGGCACGAGGTTCAGTCTGAGAGGCTGTGCCGGCATGCCCCTCACGTGATTCCGGCTTGTCCCCGAAGTGGTGCTGTTGTAGCGGGCAGTTGATTTTGGCGTGTCCGGCAGGTGCTTCAGGCGAGTTGAGCAGGTGGTTGCGACGTGCTCGGCAGGTGCTTCCGGCGTCTCCGGCACGTGTTTCTGGCACATCTGACTGGTGGTTCCGGCATGCCCAAAAGTTGATTCCGGTCTGTCTGGTAGGTGGTTCCGGCGTGCTCGGCACGTGGTTCTGGTACGTGTCAGAGGTGGTTGCGTATTCCCAACAGGTGATTCCGGACTGTCCGCCACGTGCTTCTGGCACGTCTGAGAGGTGGTTCCAACATGCCCGGTAGGTCATTTCGGAGAGTCGTCCAAGTGGTTCTGGCGTAGCCCGCAGGTGATTTTGGCGTGTCCGGCAGGTGGTTCCGCCGTGCTCGGCAGGTGGTTCAGGCATGGCCGTCACGTGGTTCCAGTCTGTCCAGGACGTGTTTCCAGCTTCTCCGGCAGGTGGTTCTGGTACGTCTGAGAGGTGGTTCCGCCATGGCTGGCAGGTGATCCCGGACTGTCCCCCAGGTGGTTCTGGCATAGCCAGCAGTTGATATTGGCCTGTCCGGCAGGTGGTTCCAGCGAGTCAAACAGGTGGCTCGGGCGTGCTCGGCAGGTGGTTCCGGTCTGTCCGGTAGGTGATTCCGGCGTGTCCGGCACGTGCTTCCGGCACGTCTGAGAGGTGGTTCCGGCATGCGCGACAGGTGATTTCGGAGTGTCCGCCAGGTGGTTCTGGCGTACCCGACAGGTGATTTTGGCGTGTCCGGCAGGTGTTTCTGGCGAGTCGAGCAGGTGGCTCCGGCATGCTCGGCAGGTGCTTCCGGCGTCTCCGGCACGTGGTTCTGGTGTGTCTGAGAGCTGGTTCCGGCATGTCCGGCAGATGATTCCGGAGTGTCCGCCAAGTGGTTCTGGCATACCCGGCTGGTGATTTGGGCATGTCAGGTAGGTGGTTCCGGCGAGTCGAGCAGGTGGCTCCGGCGTGCTCGGCAGGTTGTTCAGACGGGTCTGGCAGGTGTTTTCCGTCTGTTCGGGGTGTGGTTCCAGCATCTCATGCACATGGTTCTGGCACGTCTGAGATGTGGTTCCGGCCGGCCCGACAGGTGTTTCCACAGTGTCCGCCAAGTGGTACTGGCGTAGTTGGCAGGTGATTTTGGCATGACTGGCAGGTGGTTCCAGCAAGCCTGGCAGGCGATTCCAAAGTGTTCACCAACTGGTTGTGGCGTAGCCGGCAGGTGATTTTTGCGTGATCGGCAGGTGGTTCTGGCGAGTCGAGCAGGTGGTTCCGGCGTGCTCGGCTGGTGCTTCCGGGGTCATTGGCACGGGGTTCTGGCATGTCTGAGAGGTGGTTCCTGCATGCCCGGCAAGTGATTCCGGAGTGTTCACCAAGTGGTTCTGGCATAGTCGGCAGGTGATTTTGGCATGTCCAGCAGGTGGTTCAGGCGAGTTGAGCAGGTGGTTCCAACGTGCTTGGCAGGTGCTTCCGGCGTCTCCGGCACGTGTTTCTGGCACATCTGACAGGTGGTTCCGGCATACCCGAAAGGTGATTCCGGTCTGTCCGGTAGGTGGTTCCAGCCTACACGGCACGTGGTTCTGGTACGTCTCAGAGGTGGTTGCGCATGCCCAACAGGTGATTCCGGACTGTCTGCCACATGGTTCTGGCACGTCTGAGAGGTGGTTCCGGCATGCCCGGCAGGTCATCCCAGAGAGTCCTCCAAGTGGTTCTGGCATAACACGCAGGTGATTTTGGCGTGTCTGGCCAGTTGTTCCGTTGTGCTTGGCAGGTGGTTCAGGCTTGGCCGGCAGGTGGTTCCAGACTGTCCAGGACGTGTTTCCAGCTTCTCCGGCAGGTGGTTCTGGTACGTCTGAGAGGTGGTTCCGCCATGGCTGGCAGGTGATTCCGGACCGTCCCCCAGGTGGTTCTGGCATAGCCAGCAGTTGATATTGGCCTGTCCGTCAGGTGGTTCCAGCGAGTCGAACAGGTGGCTCCGGCGTTCTTGGCAGGTGGTTCCGGTTTGTCCGGTAGGTGTTTCCGGCGTGTCCAGCACGTGCTTCCGGCACGTCTGAGAGGTGGTTCCGGCATGCGCGGCAGGTGATTCCGTAGTGTCCGCCAGGTGGTTCTGGCGTACCCGGCAGGTGATTTTGGCGTGTCCGGCAGGTGTTTCTGGCGAGTCGAGCAGGCGGCTCCGGCATGCTCGGCAGGTGCTTCCGGCGTCTCCGGCACTTGGTTCTGGTGTGTCTGAGAGCTGGTTCCGGCATGTCCGGCATATGATTCCGGAGTGTCCGCCAAGTGGTTCTGGCATACCCAGCAGGTGATTTTGGCGTGTCAGGGAGGTGGTACCGGTGAGTCGAGCAGGTGGTTCCGGCGTGCTCAGCAGGTGGTTCAGGCGGTTCTGGCAGGTGGTATCCGTCTGTTCGGGGTGTGGTTCCAGCATCTCATGAACACGTTTCTGGCACGTCTGAGATGTGGTTCCAGCCAGCCCGACAGGTGGTTCCGCAGTGTCCGCCAAGCGGTTCTGGCGTAGTTGGCAGGTGATTTTGGCATGACTGGCAGGTGGTTCCAGCAAGCCTGGCAGGTGATTCCAAAGTGTTCACCAACTGGTTGTGTCGTAGCCGGCAGGTGATTTTTGCGTGATCGGCAGGTGGTTCTGGCGAGTCGAGCAGGTGGTTCCGGCGTGCTCGGCTGGTGCTTCCGGGGTCATTGGCACGGGGTTCTGGCATGTCTGAGAGGTGGTTCCTGCATGCCCGGCAAGTGATTCCGGAGTGTTCGCCAAGTGGTTCTGGCATAGTCGGCAGGTGATTTTGGCATGTCCGGCAGGTGGTTCAGGCGAGTTGAGCAGGTGGTTCCAACGTGCTTGGCAGGTGCTTCCGGCGTCTCCGGCACGTGTTTCTGGCACATCTGACAGGTGGTTCCGGCATGCCCGAAAGGTGATTCCGGTCTGTCCGGTAGGTGGTTCCAGCCTGCACGGCATGTGGTTCTGGTACGTCTCAGAGGTGGTTGCGCATGCCCAACAGGTGATTCCGGACTGTCCGCCACATGGTTCTGGCACGTCTGAGAGGTGGTTCCGGCATGCCCGGCAGGTCATCCCAGAGAGTCCTCCAAGTGGTTGTGGCATAACACGCAGGTGATTTTGGCGTGTCTGGCAGGTTGTTCCGTTGTGCTTGGCAGGTGGTTCAGGCTTGGCCGGCAGGTGGTTCCAGACTGTCCAGGACGTGTTTCCAGCTTCTCCGGCAGGTGGTTCTGGTACGTCTGAGAGGTGGTTCCGCCATGGCTGGCATGTGATTCCGGACCGTCCCCCAGGTGGTTCTGGCATAGCCAGCAGTTGATATTGGCCTGTCCGGCAGGTGGTTCCAGCGAGTCGAACAGATGGCTCCGGAATTGCTCGGCAGGTGGTTCCGGTCTGTGCGGTAGCTGTTTCCGGCGTGTCTGGCACTTGCTTCCGGCACGTCTGAGAGGAGGTTCCTTCATGCGCGGCAGGTGATTCCGGAGTGTCTGCCAGGTGGTTCTGGCGTACCCGGCAGGTGATTTTGGCGTGTCCGGCAGGTGTTTCTGGCGAGTGGAGCAGGTGGCTCCGGCATGCTCGGCAGGTGCTTCCGGCGTCTCCGGCACTTGGTTCTGGTGTGTCTGAGAGCTGGTTCCGGCATGTCCGGCAGATGATTCCGGAGTGTCCGCCAAGTGGTTCTGGCATACCCAGCAGGTGATTTTGGCGTGTCAGGGAGGTGGTACCGGTGAGTCGAGCAGGTGGTTCCGGCGTGCTCAGCAGGTGGTTCAGGCGGTTCTGGCAGGTGGTATCCGTCTGTTCGGGGTGTGGTTCCAGCATCTCATGAACACGTTTCTGGCACGTCTGAGATGTGGTTCCAGCCGGCCCGACAGGTGTTTCCGCAGTGTCCGCCAAGCGGTTCTGGCGTAGTTGGCAGGTGATTTTGGCATGACTGGCAGGTGGTTCCAGCAAGCCTGGCAGGTGATTCCAAAGTGTTCACCAACTGGTTGTGGCGTAGCCGGCAGGTGATTTTTGCGCGTCCGGCAGGTGGTTCTGGCGGGTCGAGCAGGTGGTTCCGGCGTGCTCGGCTGGTGCTTCCGGTGTCATTGGCACGGGGTTCTGGCATGTGTGAGAGGTGGTTCCTGCATGCCCGGCAAGTGATTCCGGAGTGTTCGCCAAGTGGTTCTGGCATAGTCGGCAGGTGATTTTGGCATGTCCGGCAGGTGGTTCAGGCGAGTTGAGCAGGTGGTTCCGACGTTCTTTGCAGGTGCTTCCAGCGTCTCCGGCACGTGTTTCTGGCACATCTGACAGGTGGTTCCGGCATGCCCGAAGGGTGATTCCGGTCTGTCCGGTAGGTGGTTCCAGCCTGCACGGCATGTTGTTCTGGTACGTCTCAGAGGTGGTTGCGCATGCCCAACAGGTGATTCCGGACTGTCCGCCACATGGTTCTGGCACGTCTGAGAGGTGGTTCCGGCATGCCCGGCAGGTCATCCCAGAGAGTCCTCCAAGTGGTTCTGGCATAACACGCAGGTGATTTTGGCGTGTCTGGCAGGTTGTTCCGTTGTGCTTGGCAGGTGGTTCAGGCTTGGCCGGCAGGTGGTTCCAGACTGTCCAGGACGTGTTTCCAGCTTCTCCGGCAGGTGGTTCTGGTACGTCTGAGAGGTGGTTCCGCCATGGCTGGCAGGTGATTCCGGACCGTCCCCCAGGTGGTTCTGGCATAGCCAGAAGTTGATATTGGCCTGTCCGGCAGGTGGTTCCAGCGAGTCGAACAGGTGGCTCCGGCGTGCTCGGCAGGTGGTTCCGGTCTGTCCGGTAGGTGATTCTGGCGTGTCCGGCACGTGCTTCCGGCACGTCTGAGAGGTGGTTCCGGCATGCGCGACAGGTGATTTCCGAGTGTCCGCCAGGTGGTTCTGGCGGACCCGGCAGGTGATTTTGGCGTGTGCGGCAGGTGTTTCTGGCGAGTCGAGCAGGTGGCTCCGGCATGCTCGGCAGGTGCTTCCGGCGTCTCCGGCACGTGGTTCTGGTGTGTCTGAGAGCTGGTTCCGGCATGTCCGGCAGATGATTCCGGAGTGTCCGCCAAGTGGTTCTGGCATACCCGGCTGGTGATTTGGGCATGTCAGGTAGGTGGTTCCGGCGAGTCGAGCAGGTGGCTCCGGCGTGCTCGGCAGGTTGTTCAGACGGGTCTGGCAGCTGTTTTCCGTCTGTTCGGAGTGTGGTTCCAACATCTCATGCACATGGTTCTGGCACGTCTGAGATGTGGTTCCGGCCGGCCCGACAGGTGTTTCCACAGTGTCCGCCAAGTGGTACTGGCGTAGTTGGCAGGTGATTTTGGCATGACCGGCAGGTGGTTCCAGCAAGCCCGGCAGGTGATTCCGAAGTGTTCCCCAACTGGTTGTGGCGTAGCCGGCAGGTGATTTTTGCGTGTCCGGCAGGTGGTTCCAGCGAGTCGAGCAGGTGGTTCCGGCGTGCTCGGCAGGTGCTTCCGGGGTCATTGGCACGGGGTTCTGGCATGTGTGAGAGGTGGTTCCTGCATGCCCGGCAGGTGATTCCGGAGTGTTCGCCAAGTGGTTCTGGCGTAGTCGGCAGGTGATTTTGGCATGTCCGGCAGGTGGTTCAGGCGAGTTGAGCAGGTGGTTCCGACATGCTCGGCAGGTGCTTCCGGCGTCTCCGGCACGTGTTTCTGGCACATCTGACAGGTGGTTCCGGCATGCCCGAAAGGTGATTCCGGTCTGTCCGGTAGGTGGTTCCGGCGTGCACGGCAGGTGGTTCTGGTACGTCTCAGAGGTGGTTGCGCATGCCCAACAGGTGATTCCGGACTGTCCGCCACGTGGTTCTGGCACGTCTGAGAGGTGGTTCCGGCATGCCCGGCAGGTCATCCCAGAGTGTCCTCCAAGTGGTTCTGGCATAACACGCAGGTGATTTTGGCGTGTCTGGCAGGTTGTTCCGTTGTGCTCGGCAGGTGGTTCAGGCTTGGCCGGCAGGTGGTTCCAGACTGTCCAGGACGTGTTTCCAGCTTCTCCGGCACGTGGTTCTGGTACGTCTGAGAGGTGGTTCCGCCATGGCTGGCAGGTGATTCCGGACCGTCCCCCAGGTGGTTCTGGCATAGCCAGCAGTTGATATTGGCGTGTCCGGCAGGTGGTTCCAGCGAGTCGAACAGGTGGCTCCGGCGTGCTCGGCAGGTGGTTCCGGTCTGTGCGGTAGCTGTTTCCGGCGTGTCTGGCACGTGGTTCCGGCACGTCTGAGAGGTGGTTCCTGCATGCGCGGCAGGTGATTCCGGAGTGTCCGCCAGGTGGTTCTGGCGTACCCGGCAGGTGATTTTGGCGTGTCCGGCAGGTGTTTCTGGCGAGTCGAGCAGGTGGCTCCGGCATGCTCGGCAGGTGCTTCCGGCGTCTCCGGCACTTGGTTCTGGTGTTTCTGAGAGCTGGTTCCGGCATGTCCGGCAGATGATTCCGGAGTGTCCGCCAAGTGGTTCTGGCATACCCAGCAGGTGATTTTGGCGTGTCAGGGAGGTGGTACCGGTGAGTCGAGCAGGTGGTTCCGGCGTGCTCAGCAGGTGGTTCAGGCGGTTCTGGCAGGTGGTATCCGTCTGTTCGGGGTGTGGTTCCAGCATCTCATGAACACGTTTCTGGCACGTCTGAGATGTGGTTCCAGCCGGCCCGACAGGTGTTTCCGCAGTGTCCGCCAAGCGGTTCTGGCGTAGTTGGCAGGTGATTTTGGCATGACTGGCAGGTGGTTCCAGCAAGCCTGGCAGGTGATTCCAAAGTGTTCACCAACTGGTATTGGCGTAGCCGGCAGGTGATTTTTGCGTGATCGGCAGGTGGTTCTGGCGGGTCGAGCAGGTGGTTCCGGCGTGCTCGGCTGGTGCTTCCGGGGTCATTGGCACGGGGTTCTGGCATGTGTGAGAGGTGGTTCCTGCATGCCCGGCAAGTGATTCCGGAGTGTTCGCCAAGTGGTTCTGGCATAGTCGGCAGGTGATTTTGGCATGTCCGGCAGGTGGTTCAGGCGAGTTGAGCAGGTGGTTCCAACGTGCTTGGCAGGTGCTTCCGGCGTCTCCGGCACGTGTTTCTGGCACATCTGACAGGTGGTTCCGGCATGCCCGAAAGGTGATTCCGGTCTGTCCGGTAGGTGGTTCCAGCCTGCACGGCATGTGGTTCTGGTACGTCTCAGAGGTGGTTGCGCATGCCCAACAGGTGATTCCGGACTGTCCGCCACATGGTTCTGGCACGTCTGAGAGGTGGTTCCGGCATGCCCGGCAGGTCATCCCAGAGAGTCCTCCAAGTGGTTCTGGCATAACACGCAGGTGATTTTGGCGTGTCTGGCAGGTTGTTCCGTTGTGCTTGGCAGGTGGTTCAGGCTTGGCCGGCAGGTGGTTCCAGACTGTCCAGGACGTGTTTCCAGCTTCTCCGGCAGGTGGTTCTGGTACGTCTGAGAGGTGGTTCCGCCATGGCTGGCAGGTGATTCCGCACCGTCCCCCAGGTGGTTCTGGCATAGCCAGCAGTTGATATTGGCCTGTCCGGCAGGTGGTTCCAGCGAGTCGAACAGGTGGCTCCGGCGTGCTCGGCAGGTGGTTCAGGACTGTCCGGTAGGTGATTCCGGCGTGTCCGGCACGTGCTTCCGGCACGTCTGAGTTGTGGTTCCGGCATGCGCGACAGGTGGTTTCGGAGTGTCCGCCAGGTGGTTCTGGCGTACCCGGCAGGTGATTTTGGCGTGTCTGGCAGGTTGTTCCGTTGTGCTTGGCAGGTGGTTCAGGCTTGGCCGGCAGGTGGTTCCAGACTGTCCAGGACGTGTTTCCAGCTTCTCCGGCAGGTGGTTCTGGTACGTCTGAGAGGTGGTTCCGCCATGGCTGGCAGGTGATTCCGGACCGTCCCCCAGGTGGTTCTGGCATAGCCAGCAGTTGATATTGGCCTGTCCGGCAGGTGGTTCCAGCGAGTCGAACAGGTGGCTCCGGCGTGCTCGGCAGGTGGTTCCGGTCTGTCCGGTAGGTGATTCCGGCGTGTCCGGCACGTGCTTCCGGCACGTCTGAGAGGTGGTTCCGGCATGCGCGACGGGTGGTTTCGGAGTGTCCGCCAGGTGGTTCTGGCGTACCCGGCAGGTGATTTTGGCGTGTCCGGCAGGTGTGTCTGGCGAGTCGAGCAGGTGGCTCCGGCATGCTCGGCAGGTGCTTCCGGCGTCTCCAGCACGTGGTTCTGGTGTGTCTGAGAGCTGGTTCCGGCATGTCCGGCAGATGATTCGGGAGTGTCCGCCAAGTGGTTCTGGCATACCCGGCTGGTGATTTGGGCATGTCAGGTAGGTGGTTCCGGCGAGTCGAGCAGGTGGTCCGGCCTGCTCGGCAGGTTGTTCAGACGGGTCTGGCAGGTGTTTTCCGTCTGTTCGGGGAGTGGTTCCAGCATCTCATGCACATGGTTCTGGCACGTCTGAGAGGTGGTTCCGCCATGGCTGGCATGTGATTCCGGACCGTCCCCCAGGTGGTTCTGGCATAGCCAGCAGTTGATATTGGCCTGTCCGGCAGGTGGTTCCAGCGAGTCGAACAGGTGGCTCCGGCGTTCCTGGCTGGTGGTTCCGGTCTGTCCGGTAGGTGTTTCCGGCGTGTCTGGCACGTGCTTCCGGCACGTCTGAGAGGTGGTTCTGGCATGCGCGGCAGGTGATTCCGTAGTGTCCGCCAGGTGGTTCTGGCATACCCGGCAGGTGATTTTGGCGTGTCCGGCAGGTGTTTCTGGCGAGTCGAGCAGGTGGCTCCGGCATGCTCGGCAGGTGCCTCCGGCGTCTCCGGCACGTGGTTCTGGTGTGTCTGAGAGCTGGTTCCGGCATGTCCGGCAGATGATTCCGGAGTGTCCGCCAAGTGGTTCTGGCATACCCAGCAGGTGATTTTGGCGTGTCAGGGAGGTGGTACCGGTGAGTCGATCAGGTGGTTCCGGCGTGCTCAGCAGGTGGTTCAGGCGGTTCTGGCAGGTGGTATCCGTCTGTTCGGGGTGTGGTTCCAGCATCTCATGAGCACGTTTCTGGCACGTCTGAGATGTGGTTCCAGCCGGCCCGACAGGTGTTTCCGCAGTGTCCGCCAAGCGGTTCTGGCGTAGTTGGCAGGTGATTTTGGCATGACCGGCAGGTGGTTCCAGCAAGCCCGGCAGGTGATTCCGAAGTGTTCCCCAACTGGTTGTGGCGTAGCCGGCAGGTGATTTATGCGTGTCCGGCAGGTGGTTCTGGCGAGTCGAGCAGGTGGTTCCGGCGTGCTCGGCAGGTGCTTCCGGGGTCATTGGCACGTGGTTCTGGCATATCTGAGAGGTGGTTCTGGCATGCCCGGCAAGTGATTCCGGAGTGTTCGCCAAGTGGTTCTGGCATAGTCGGCAGGTGATTTTGGCATGTCCGGCAGGTGGTTCAGGCGAGTTGAGCAGGTGGTTCCAACGTGCTTGGCAGGTGCTTCCGGCGTCTCCGGCACGTGTTTCTGGCACATCTGACAGGTGGTTCCGGCATGCCCGAAAGGTGATTCCGGTCTGTCCGGTAGGTGGTTCCAGCCTGCACGGCATGTGGTTCTGGTACGTCTCAGAGGTGGTTGCGCATGCCCAACAGGTGATTCCGGACTGTCCGCCACATGGTTCTGGCACGTCTGAGAGGTGGTTCCGGCATGCCCGGCAGGTCATCCCAGAGAGTCCTCCAAGTGGTTCTGGCATAACACGCAGGTGATTTTGGCGTGTCTGGCAGGTTGTTCCGTTGTGCTTGGCAGGAGGTTCAGGCTTGGCCGGCAGGTGGTTCCAGACTGTCCAGGACGTGTTTCCAGCTTCTCTGGCAGGTGGTTCTGGTACGTCTGAGAGGTGGTTCCGCCATGGCTGGCAGGTGATTCCGGACCGTCCCCCAGGTGGTTCTGGCATAGCCAGCAGTTGATATTGGCCTGTCCGGCAGGTGGTTCCAGCGAGTCGAACAGGTGGCTCCGGAGTGCTCGGCAGGTGGTTCCGGTCTGTGCGGTAGCTGTTTCCGGCGTGTCTGGCACGTGCTTCCGGCACGTCTGAGAGGTGGTTCCTTCATGCGCGGCAGGTGATTCCGGAGTGTCCGCCAGGTGGTTCTGGCGTACCCGGCAGGTGATTTTGGCGTGTCCGGCAGGTGTTTCTGGCGAGTCGAGCAGGTGGCTCCGGCATGCTCGGCAGGTGCTTCCGGCGTCTCCGGCACTTGGTTCTGGTGTGTCTGAGAGCTGGTTCCGGCATGTCCGGCAGATGATTCCGGAGTGTCCGCCAAGTGGTTCTGGCATACCCAGCAGGTGATTTTGGCGTTTCAGGGAGGTGGTACCGGTGAGTCGAGCAGGTGGTTCCGGCGTGCTCAGCAGGTGGTTCAGGCGGTTCTGGCAGGTGGTATCCGTCTGTTCGGGGTGTGGTTCCAGCATCTCATGAACACGTTTCTGGCACGTCTGAGATGTGGTTCCAGCCGGCCCGACAGGTGTTTCCGCAGTGTCCGCCAAGCGGTTCTGGCGTAGTTTGCAGGTGATTTTGGCATGACTGGCAGGTGGTTCCAGCAAGCCTGGCAGGTGATTCCAAAGTGTTCACCAACTGGTTGTGGCGTAGCCGGCAGGTGATTTTTGCGTGATCGGCAGGTGTTCTGGGGAGTCGAGCACGTGGTTCCGGCGTGCTCGGCTGGTGCTTCCGGGGTCATTGGCACGGGGTTCTGGCATGTGTGAGAGGTGGTTCCTGCATGCCCGGCAAGTGATTCCGGAGTGTTCGCCAAGTGGTTCTGGCATAGTCGGCAGGTGATTTTGGCATGTCCGGCAGGTGGTTCAGGCGAGTTGAGCAGGTGGTTCCAACGTGCTTGGCAGGTGCTTCCGGCGTCTCCGGCACGTGTTTCTGGCACATCTGACAGGTGGTTCCGGCATGCCCGAAGGTGATTCCGGTCTGTCCGGTAGGTGGTTCCAGCCTGCACGGCATGTGGTTCTGGTACGTCTCAGAGGTGGTTGCGCATGCCCAACAGGTGATTCCGGACTGTCCGCCACATGGTTCTGGCACGTCTGAGAGGTGGTTCCGGCATGCCCGGCAGGTCATCCCAGAGAGTCCTCCAAGTGGTTCTGGCATAACACGCAGGTGATTTTGGCGTGTCTGGCAGGTTGTTCCGTTGTGCTTGGCAGGTGGTTCAGGCTTGGCCGGCAGGTGGTTCCAGACTGTCCAGGACGTGTTTCCAGCTTCTCCGGCAGGTGGTTCTGGTACGTCTGAGAGGTGGTTCCGCCATGGCTGGC
>NW_027226700.1:0-40159 GCF_037783145.1 Equus przewalskii | reverse complement strand
CCACCACTCAGACGTCCCGGAAGCACGTGCCAGACACGCCGGAAACACCTACCGGACAGACCGGAACCACCTGCCAAGAACGCCGGAGCCACCTGTTCGACTCGCTGGAACCACCTGCCGGACAGGCCAATATCAACTGCTGGCTATTCCAGAACCACCTGGGGGACAGTCCGGGATCACCTGCCAGCCATGGCGGAACCACCTCTCAGACGTACCAGAACCACCTGCCGGAGAAGCTGGAAACACGTCCTGGACAGACTGGAACCACGTGACGGCCATGCCTGAACCACCTGCCGAGCACGGCGGAACCACCTGCCGGACACGCCAAAATCACCTGCGGGCTACGCCAGAACCACTTGGACGACTCTCCGAAATGACCTGCCGGGCATGTTGGAATCACCTCTCAGACGTGCCAGAAGCACGTGGCGGACAGTCCGGAATCACCTGTTGGGCATACGCAACCACCTCTGAGACGTACCAGAACCACATGCCGTGCACGCCAGAACCACCTACCGGACAGACCGGAATCAACTTTTGGGCATGCCGGAACCACCAGTCAGATGTGCCAGAAACACGTGCCGGAGACGCCGGAAGCACCTGCCGAGCACGTCGCAACCACCTGCTCAACTCGCCTGAACCACCTGCCGGACACGCCAAAATCACCTGCCCGCTACACCAGCACCACTTCGGGGACAAGCCGGAATCACGTGAGGGGCATGCCGGCACAGCCTCTCAGACTGAACCTCGTGCCGGACACCACAGAACCACCTGCCGGACAGACCGGAACCACCTGCCGGACACGCCGGAACCACCGGCTCGACCCGCCGGAACGACCGCTGGACATGCAAAATCACCTGCCGGCTACGCCGGAAACACTTGGCGAACACTCCGGAATCACCTGCCGGGCATGCCGGAACCACCTCTCAGATATGCCAGAACCACGTGCCAATGACCCCGGAAGCACCTGCCGAGCACGCCGGAACCACCTGCTCAACTCGCCAGAACCACCTGCCGGACACGCAAAAATCACCTGTCGGCTACGCCACAACCAGTTGGGGAACACTTCGGAATCACCTGCCGGGCTTGCTGGAACCACCTGCCGGTCATGCCAAAATCACCTGCCAACTACGCCAGTACCACTTGGCGGACACTGTGGAAACACCTGTCGGGCTGGCCGGAAGCACATCTCAAACGTGCCAGAACCATGTGCATGAGATGCTGGAACCACACCCCGAACAGACGGAAAACACCTGCCAGACCCGTCTGAACAACCTGCCGAGCACGCCGGAGCCACCTGCTCGACTCGCCGGAACCTCCTACCTGACATGCCCAAATCACCAGCCGGGTATGCCAGAACCACTTGGCGGACACTCCGGAATCATCTGCCGGACATGCCGGAACCAGCTCTCAGACACACCAGAACCACGTGCCGGAGACGCCGAAAGCACCTGCCGAGCATGCCGGAGACACCTGCTCGACTCTCCCGAAACACCTGCCGGACACGCCAAAATCACCTGCCGGCTACGCCAGAACCACCTGGCGGACACTCCGAAATCACCTGTCGCGCATGCCGGAACCACCTCTCCGACGTGCCGGAAGCACGTGCCGGACACGCCGGAATCACCTACCGGACAGACCGGAACCACCTGCCGAGCACGCCGGAGCCACCTGTTCGACTCGCTGGAACCACCTGCCGGACAGGCCAATATCAACTGCTGGCTATGCCAGAACCACCTGGGGGACGGTCCGGAATCACCTGCCAGCCATGGCGGAACCACCTCTCAGACGTACCAGAACCACCTGCCGGAGAAGCTGGAAACACGTCCTGGACAGTCTGGAACCACCTGCCGGCCAAGCCTGAACCACCTGCCAAGCACAACGGAACAACCTGCCAGACACGCCAAAATCAACTGCGTGTTATGCCAGAACCACTTGGAGGTCTCTCTGGGATGACCTGCCGGGCATGCCGGAACCACCTCTCAGACGTGCCAGAACCATGTGGCGGACAGTCCGGAATCACCTGTTGGGCATGCGCAACCACCTCTGAGACGTACCAGAACCACATGCCGTGCAGGCTGGAACCACCTACCGGACAGACCGGAATCACCTTTCGGGCATGCCGGAACCACCTGTCAGATGTGCCAGAAACACGTGCCGGAGACGCCGGAAGCACCTGCCAAGCACGTTGGAACCACCTGCTCAACTCGCCTGAACCACCTGCCGGACATGCCAAAATCACCTGCCGACTATGCCAGAACCACTTGGCGAACACTCCGGAATCACTTGCCGGGCATGCAGGAACCACCTCTCAGACATGCCAGAACCCCGTGCCAATGACCCCGGAAGCACCAGCCGAGCACGCCGGAACCGCCTGCTCGACTCGCCAGAACCACCTGCCGATCACGCAAAAATCACCTGCCGGCTACGCCACAACCAGTTGGTGAACACTTTGGAATCGCCTGCCGGGCTTGCTGGAACCACCTGCCAGTCATGCCAAAATCACCTGCCAACTACGCCAGAACCGCTTGGCGGACACTGCGGAAACACCTGTCGGGCCGGCTGGAACCACATCTCAGACGTGCCAGAATCGTGTTCATGAGATGCTGGAACCACACCCCGAACAGACGGATACCACCTGCCAGAACCGCCTGAACCACCTGCCGAGCATGCCGGAACCACCTGCTCGACTCAGCGGTACCACCTCCCTGACACGCCAAAATCACCTGCTGGGTATGCCAGAACCACTTGGCGGACACTCCGGAATCATCTGCCGGACATGCCGGAACCAGCTCTCAGACACACCAGAACCAAGTGCCGGAGACGCCGGAAGCACCTGCCGAGCATGCCGGAGCCACCTGCTCGACTCGCCAGAAACACCTGCCGGACACGCCAAAATCACCTGCCGGGTATGCCAGAACCACCCGGCGGACACTACGGGATCACCTGCCGCGCATGCCGGAACCACCTCTCAGACGTGCCGGAAGCACGTGCCAGACACGCCGGAAACACCTACCGGACAGACCGGAACCACCTGCCAAGAACGCCGGAGCCACCTGTTCGACTCGCTGGAACCACCTGCCGGACAGGCCAATATCAAATGCTGGCTATGCCAGAACCACCTGGGGCACAACCGGGATCACCTGCCAGCCATGGCGGAACCACCTCTCAGACGTACCAGAACCACCTGCCGGAGAAGCTGGAAACACGTCCTGGACAGACTGGAACCACGTGACGGCCATGCCTGAACCACCTGCCGAGCACGGCGGAACCACCTGCCGGACACGCCAAAATCACCTGCGGGCTACGCCAGAACCACTTGGACGACTCTCCGAAATGACCTGCCGGGCATGTCGGAACCACCTCTCAGACGTGCCAGAAGCACGTGGCGGACAGTCCGGAATCACCTGTTGGGCATACGCAAAGACCTCTGAGACGTACCAGAACCACGTGCCGTGCACGCCGGAACCACCTACCGGACAGACCGGAATCAACTTTTGGGCATGCCGGAACCACCAGTCAGATGTGCCAGAAACACGTGCCGGAGACGCCGGAAGCACCTGCCGAGCACGTCGCAACCACCTGCTCAACTCGCCTGAACCACCTGCCGGACACGCCAAAATCACCTGCCCGCTACACCAGCACCACTTCGGGGACAAGCCGGAATCACGTGAGGGGCATGCCGGCACAGCCTCTCAGACTGAACCTCGTGCCGGACACCACAGAACCACCTGCCGGACAGACCGGAACCACCTGCCGGACACGCCGGAACCACCGGCTCGACCCGCCGGAACGACCGCTGGACATGCAAAATCACCTGCCGGCTACGCCGGAAACACTTGGCGAACACTCCGGAATCACCTGCCGGGCATGCCGGAACCACCTCTCAGATATGCCAGAACCACGTGCCAATGACCCCGGAAGCACCTGCCGAGCACGCCGGAACCACCTGCTCAACTCGCCAGAACCACCTGCCGGACACGCAAAAATCACCTGTCGGCTACGCCACAACCAGTTGGGGAACACTTCGGAATCACCTGCCGGGCTTGCTGGAACCACCTGCCGGTCATGCCAAAATCACCTGCCAACTACGCCAGTACCACTTGGCGGACACTGTGGAAACACCTGTCGGGCTGGCCGGAAGCACATCTCAAACGTGCCAGAACCATGTGCATGAGATGCTGGAACCACACCCCGAACAGACGGAAAACACCTGCCAGACCCGTCTGAACAACCTGCCGAGCACGCCGGAGCCACCTGCTCGACTCGCCGGAACCTCCTACCTGACATGCCCAAATCACCAGCCGGGTATGCCAGAACCACTTGGCGGACACTCCGGAATCATCTGCCGGACATGCCGGAACCAGCTCTCAGACACACCAGAACCACGTGCCGGAGACGCCGAAAGCACCTGCCGAGCATGCCGGAGACACCTGCTCGACTCTCCCGAAACACCTGCCGGACACGCCAAAATCACCTGCCGGCTACGCCAGAACCACCTGGCGGACACTCCGAAATCACCTGTCGCGCATGCCGGAACCACCTCTCCGACGTGCCGGAAGCACGTGCCGGACATGCCGGAATCACCTACCGGACAGACCGGAACCACCTGCCGAGCACGCCGGAGCCACCTGTTCGACTCGCTGGAACCACCTGCCGGACAGGCCAATATCAACTGCTGGCTATGCCAGAACCACCTGGGGGACGGTCCGGAATCACCTGCCAGCCATGGCGGAACCACCTCTCAGACGTACCAGAACCACCTGCCGGAGAAGCTGGAAACACGTCCTGGACAGTCTGGAACCACCTGCCGGCCAAGCCTGAACCACCTGCCAAGCACAACGGAACAACCTGCCAGACACGCCAAAATCAACTGCGTGTTATGCCAGAACCACTTGGAGGTCTCTCTGGGATGACCTGCCGGGCATGCCGGAACCACCTCTCAGACGTGCCAGAACCATGTGGCGGACAGTCCGGAATCACCTGTTGGGCATGCGCAACCACCTCTGAGACGTACCAGAACCACATGCCGTGCAGGCTGGAACCACCTACCGGACAGACCGGAATCACCTTTCGGGCATGCCGGAACCACCTGTCAGATGTGCCAGAAACACGTGCCGGAGACGCCGGAAGCACCTGCCAAGCACGTTGGAACCACCTGCTCAACTCGCCTGAACCACCTGCCGGACATGCCAAAATCACCTGCCGACTATGCCAGAACCACTTGGCGAACACTCCGGAATCACTTGCCGGGCATGCAGGAACCACCTCTCAGACATGCCAGAACCCCGTGCCAATGACCCCGGAAGCACCAGCCGAGCACGCCGGAACCGCCTGCTCGACTCGCCAGAACCACCTGCCGATCACGCAAAAATCACCTGCCGGCTACGCCACAACCAGTTGGTGAACACTTTGGAATCGCCTGCCAGGCTTGCTGGAACCACCTGCCAGTCATGCCAAAATCACCTGCCAACTACGCCAGAACCGCTTGGCGGACACTGCGGAAACACCTGTCGGGCCGGCTGGAACCACATCTCAGACGTGCCAGAATCGTGTTCATGAGATGCTGGAACCACACCCCGAACAGACGGATACCACCTGCCAGAACCGCCTGAACCACCTGCCGAGCATGCCGGAACCACCTGCTCGACTCAGCGGTACCACCTCCCTGACACGCCAAAATCACCTGCTGGGTATGCCAGAACCACTTGGCGGACACTCCGGAATCATCTGCCGGACATGCCGGAACCAGCTCTCAGACACACCAGAACCAAGTGCCGGAGACGCCGGAAGCACCTGCCGAGCATGCCGGAGCCACCTGCTCGACTCGCCAGAAACACCTGCCGGACACGCCAAAATCACCTGCCGGGTATGCCAGAACCACCCGGCGGACACTACGGGATCACCTGCCGCGCATGCCGGAACCACCTCTCAGACGTGCCGGAAGCACGTGCCAGACACGCCGGAAACACCTACCGGACAGACCGGAACCACCTGCCAAGAACGCCGGAGCCACCTGTTCGACTCGCTGGAACCACCTGCCGGACAGGCCAATATCAAATGCTGGCTATGCCAGAACCACCTGGGGCACAACCGGGATCACCTGCCAGCCATGGCGGAACCACCTCTCAGACGTACCAGAACCACCTGCCGGAGAAGCTGGAAACACGTCCTGGACAGACTGGAACCATGTGACGGCCATGCCTGAACCACCTGCCGAGCACGGCGGAACCACCTGCCGGACACGCCAAAATCACCTGCGGGCTACGCCAGAACCACTTGGACGACTCTCCGAAATGACCTGCCGGGCATGTCGGAACCACCTCTCAGACGTGCCAGAAGCACGTGGCGGACAGTCCGGAATCACCTGTTGGGCATACGCAAAGACCTCTGAGACGTACCAGAACCACGTGCCGTGCACGCCGGAACCACCTACCGGACAGACCGGAATCAACATTTGGGCATGCCGGAACCACCAGTCAGATGTGCCAGAAACACGTGCCGGAGACGCCGGAAGCACCTGCCGAGCACGTCGCAACCACCTGCTCAACTCGCCTGAACCACCTGCCGGACACGCCAAAATCACCTGCCCGCTGCACCAGCACCACTTCGGGGACAAGCCGGAATCACGTGAGGGGCATGCCGGCACAGCCTCTCAGACTGAACCTCGTGCCGGACACCACAGAACCACCTGCCGGACAGACCGGAACCACCTGCCGGACACGCCGGAACCACCGGCTCGACCCGCCGGAACGACCGCTGGACATGCAAAATCACCTGCCGGCTACGCCGGAAACACTTGGCGAACACTCCGGAACCACCTGCCGGGCATGCCGGAACCACCTCTCAGATATGCCAGAACCACGTGCCAATGACCCCGGAAGCACCTGCCGAGCACGCCGGAACCACCTGCTCAACTCGCCAGAACCACCTGCCGGACACGCAAAAATCACCTGCCGGCTACGCCACAACCAGTTGGGGAACACTTCGGAACCACCTGCCGGTCATGCCAAAATCACCTGCCAACTACGCCAGTACCACTTGGCGGACACTGTGGAAACACCTGTCGGGCCGGCCGGAACCACATCTCAGACGTGCCAGAACCATGTGCATGAGATGCTGGAACCACACCCCGAACAGACGGAAAACACCTGCCAGACCCGTCTGAACAACCTGCCGAGCACGCCGGAGCCACCTGCTCGACACACCGGAATCACCTACCTGACATGCCCAAATCACCAGCCGGGTATGCCAGAACCACTTGCCGGACACTCCGGAATCATCTGCCGGACATGCCGGAACCAGCTCTCAGACACACCAGAACCACGTGCCGGAGATGCCGTAAGCACCTGCCGAGCATGCCGGAGCCACCTGCACGACTCGCCAGAAACACCTGCCGGACACGCCAAAATCACCTGCCGGCTACGCCAGAACAACCTGGCGGACACTCCGAAATCACCTGTCGCGCATGCCGGAACCACCTCTCCGACGAGCCGAACACGTGCCGGAAGCACGTGCCGGACACGCCGGAATCACCTACCGGACAGACCGGAACCACCTGCCGAGCACGCCGGAGCCACCTGTTCGACTCGCTGGAACCACCTGCCGGACAGGCCAATATCAACTGCTGGCTATGCCAGAACCACCTGGGGGACGGTCCGGAATCACCTGCCAGCCATGGCGGAACCACCTCTCAGACGTACCAGAACCACCTGCCGGAGAAGCTGGAAACACGTCCTGGACAGTCTGGAACCACCTGCCGGCCAAGCCTGAACCACCTGCCAAGCACAACGGAACAACCTGCCAGACACGCCAAAATCACCTGCGTGTTATGCCAGAACCACTTGGAGGACTCTCTGGGATGACCTGCCGGGCATGCCGGAACCACCTCTCAGACGTGCCAGAACCATGTGGCGGACAGTCCGGAATCACCTGTTGGGCATGCGCAACCACCTCTGAGACGTACCAGAACCACATGCCGTGCAGGCTGGAACCACCTACCGGACAGACCGGAATCACCTTTCGGGCATGCCGGAACCACCTGTCAGATGTGCCAGAAACACGTGCCGGAGACGCCGGAAGCACCTGCCAAGCACGTTGGAACCACCTGCTCAACTCGCCTGAACCACCTGCCGGACATGCCAAAATCACCTGCCGACTATGCCAGAACCACTTGGCGAACACTCCGGAATCACTTGCCGGGCATGCAGGAACCACCTCTCAGACATGCCAGAACCCCGTGCCAATGACCCCGGAAGCACCAGCCGAGCACGCCGGAACCACCTGCTCGACTCGCCAGAACCACCTGCCGATCACGCAAAAATCACCTGCCGGCTACGCCACAACCAGTTGGTGAACACTTTGGAATCGCCTGCCAGGCTTGCTGGAACCACCTGCCAGTCATGCCAAAATCACCTGCCAACTACGCCAGAACCGTTTGGCGGACACTGCGGAAACACCTGTCGGGCCGGCTGGAACCACATCTCAGACGTGCCAGAAACGTGTTCATGAGATGCTGGAACCACACCCCGAACAGACGGATACCACCTGCCAGAACCGCCTGAACCACCTGCTGAGCACGCCGGAACCACCTGCTCGACTCACCGGTACCACCTCCCTGACACGCCAAAATCACCTGCTGGGTATGCCAGAACCACTTGGCGGACACTCCGGAATCATCTGCCGGACATGCCGGAACCAGCTCTCAGACACACCAGAACCAAGTGCCGGAGACGCCGGAAGCACCTGCCGAGCATGCCGGAGCCACCTGCTCGACTCGCCAGAAACACCTGCCGGACACGCCAAAATCACCTGCCGGGTATGCCAGAACCACCCGGCGGACACTCCGGAATCACCTGTCGCGCATGCCGGAACCACCTCTCAGACGTGCCGGAAGCACGTGCCAGACACGCCGGAAACACCTACCGGACAGACCGGAACCACCTGCCAAGAACGCCGGAGCCACCTGTTCGACTCGCTGGAACCACCTGCCGGACAGGCCAATATCAACTGCTGGCTATGCCAGAACCACCTGGGGGACAGTCCGGGATCACCTGCCAGCCATGGCGGAACCACCTCTCAGACGTACCAGAACCACCTGCCGGAGAAGCTGGAAACACGTCCTGGACAGACTGGAACCACGTGACGGCCATGCCTGAACCACCTGCCGAGCACGGCGGAACCACCTGCCGGACACGCCAAAATCACCTGCGGGCTACGCCAGAACCACTTCGGGGACAAGCAGGAATCACGTGAGGGGCATGCCGGCACAGCCTCTCAGACTGAACCTCGTGCCGGACACCACAGAACCACCTGCCGGACAGACCGGAACCACCTGCCGGACACGCCGGAACCACCGGCTCGACCCGCCGGAACGACCGCTGGACATGCAAAATCACCTGCCGGCTACGCCGGAAACACTTGGCGAACACTCCGGAATCACCTGCCGGGCATGCCGGAACCACCTCTCAGATATGCCAGAACCACGTGCCAATGACCCCGGAAGCACCTGCCGAGCACGCCGGAACCACCTGCTCGACTCGCCAGAACCACCTGCCGGACACGCAGAAATCACCTGCCGGCTACGCCACAACCAGTTGGGGAACACTTCGGAATCACCTGCCGGGCTTGCTGGAACCACCTGCCGGTCATGCCAAAATCACCTGCCAACTACGCCAGTACCACTTGGCGGACACTGTGGAAACACCTGTCGGGCCGGCCGGAACCACATCTCAGACGTGCCAGAACCATGTGCATGAGATGCTGGAACCACACCCCGAACAGACGGAAAACACCTGCCAGACCCGTCTGAACAACCTGCCGAGCACGCCGGAGCCACCTACCTGACATGCCCAAATCACCAGCCGGGTATGCCAGAACCACTTGGCGGACACTCCGGAATCATCTGCCGGACATGCCGGAACCAGCTCTCAGACACACCAGAACCACGTGCCGGAGACGCCGGAAGCACCTGCCGAGCATGCCGGAGCCACCTGCTCGACTCGCCAGAAACACCTGCCGGACACGCCAAAATCACCTGCCGGCTACGCCAGAACCACCTGGCGGACACTCCGAAATCACCTGTCGCGCATGCCGGAACCACCTCTCAGACGTGCCGGAAGCACGTGCCGGACACGCCGGAATCACCTACCGGACAGACCGGAACCACCTGCCGAGCACGCCGGAGCCACCTGTTCGACTCGCTGGAACCACCTGCCGGACAATCCAATATCAACTGCTGGCTATGCCAGAACCACCTGGGGGACGGTCCGGAATCACCTGCCAGCCATGGCGGAACCACCTCTCAGACGTACCAGAACCACCTGCCGGAGAAGCTGGAAACACGTCCTGGACAGACTGGAACCACGTGACGGCCATGCCTGAACCACCTGCCGAGCACGGCGGAACCACCTGCCGGACACGCCAAAATCACCTGCGGGCTACGCCAGAACCACTTGGATGACTCTCCGAAATGACCTGCCGGGCATGTTGGAACCACCTCTCAGACGTGCCAGAAGCACGTGGCGGACAGTCCGGAATCACCTGTTGGGCATACGCAACCACCTCTGAGACGTACCAGAACCACGTGCCGTGCACGCCGGAACCACCTACCGGACAGACCGGAATCAAGTTTTGGGCATGCCGGAACCACCAGTCAGATGTGCCAGAAACACGTGCCGGAGACGCCGGAAGCACCTGCCGAGCACGTCGCAACCACCTGCTCAACTCGCCTGAACCACCTGCCGGACACGCCAAAATCACCTGCCCGCTACACCAGCACCACTTCGGGGACAAGCCGGAATCACGTGAGGGGCATGCCGGCACAGTCTCTCAGACTGAACCTCGTGCCGGACACCACAGAACCACCTGCCGGACAGACCGGAACCACCTGCCGGACACGCCGGAACCACCGGCTCGACCCGCCGGAACGACCGCTGGACATGCAAAATCACCTGCCGGCTACGCCGGAAACACTTGGCGAACACTCTGGAATCACTTGCCGGGCATGCCAGAACCACCTCTCAGATATGCCAGAACCACGTGCCAATGACCCCGGAAGCACCTGCCGAGCACGCCGGAACCACCTGCTCGACTCGCCAGAACCACCTGCCGGACACGCATAAATCACCTGCCGGCTACGCCACAACCAGTTGGGGAACACTTCGGAATCACCTGCCGGGCTTGCTGGAACCACCTGCCGGTCATGCCAAAATCACCTGCCAACTACGCCAGAACCGCTTGGCGGACACTGCGGAAACACCTGTCGGGCCGGCTGGAACCACATCTCAGACGTGCCAGAAACGTGCTCATGAGATGCTGGAACCACACCCCGAACAGACGGATACCACCTGCCAGAACCGCCTGAACCACCTGCTGAGCACGCCGGAACCACCTGCTCGACTCACCGGTACCACCTCCCTGACACGCCAAAATCACCTGCTGGGTATGCCAGAACCACTTGGCGGACACTCCGGAATCATCTGCCGGACATGCCGGAACCAGCTCTCAGACACACCAGAACCACGTGCCGGAGACGCCGGAGGCACCTGCCGAGCATGCCGGAGCCACCTGCTCGACTCGCCAGAAACACCTGCCGGACACGCCAAAATCACCTGCCGGGTATGCCAGAACCACCTGGCGGACACTACGGAATCACCTGCCGCGCATGCCAGAACCACCTCTCAGACGTGCCGGAAGCACGTGCCAGACACGCCGGAAACACCTACCGGACAGACCGGAACCACCAGCCAGGAACGCCGGAGCCACCTGTTCGACTCGCTGGAACCACCTGCCGGACAGGCCAATATCAACTGCTGGCTATGCCAGAACCACCTGGGGGACGGTCCGGAATCACATGCCAGCCATGGCGGAACCACCTCTCAGACGTGCCAGAACCATGTGCATGAGATGCTGGAACCACTCCCCGAACAGACGGAAAACACCTGCCAGACCCGTCTGAACAACCTGCCGAGCAGGCCGGACCACCTGCTCGACTCGCCGGAACCACCTACCTGACATGCCCAAATCACCAGCCGGGTATGCCAGAACCACTTGGCGGACACTCCCGAATCATCTGCCGGACATGCCGGAACCAGCTCTCAGACACACCAGAACCACGTGCTGGAGACGCCGGAAGCACCTGCCGAGCATGCCGGAGCCACCTGCTCGACTCGCCAGACACACCTGCCGGACACGCCAAAATCACCTGCCGGGTACGCCAGAACCACCTGGCGGACACTCCGAAACCACCCGTCGCGCATGCCGGAACCACCTCTCAGACGTGCCGGAAGCACGTGCCGGACACGCCGGAATCACCTACCGGACAGACCGGAACCACCTGCCGAGCACGCCGGAGCCACCTGTTCGACTCGCTGGAACCACCTGCCGGACAGGCCAATATCAACTGCTGGCTATGCCAGAACCACCTGGGGGACGGTCCGGAATCACCTGCCAGCCATGGCGGAACCACCTCTCAGACGTACCAGAACCACCTGCCGGAGAAGCTGGAAACACGTCCTGGACAGTCTGGAACCACCTGCCGGCCAAGCCTGAACCACCTGCCAAGCACAACGGAACAACCTGCCAGACACGCCAAAATCACCTGCCGGGTACGCCAGAACCACCTGGCGGACACTCCGAAACCACCTGTCGCGCATGCCGGAACCACAACTCAGACGTGCCGGAAGCACGTGCCGGACACGCCGGAATCACCTACCGGACAGTCCTGAACCACCTGCCGAGCACGCCGGAGCCACCTGTTCGACTCGCTGGAACCACCTGCCGGACAGGCCAATATCAACTGCTGGCTATGCCAGAACCACCTGGGGGACGGTCCGGAATCACCTGCCAGCCATGGCGGAACCACCTCTCAGACGTACCAGAACCACCTGCCGGAGAAGCTGGAAACACGTCCTGGACAGTCTGGAACCACCTGCCGGCCAAGCCTGAACCACCTGCCAAGCACAACGGAACAACCTGCCAGACACGCCAAAATCACCTGCGTGTTATGCCAGAACCACTTGGAGGACTCTCTGGGATGACCTGCCGGGCATGCCGGAACCACCTCTCAGACGTGCCAGAACCATGTGGCGGACAGTCCGGAATCACCTGTTGGGCATGCGCAACCACCTCTGAGACGTACCAGAACCACATGCCGTGCAGGCTGGAACCACCTACCGGACAGACCGGAATCACCTTTCGGGCATGCCGGAACCACCTGTCAGATGTGCCAGAAACACGTGCCGGAGACGCCGGAAGCACCTGCCAAGCACGTTGGAACCACCTGCTCAACTCGCCTGAACCACCTGCCGGACATGCCAAAATCACCTGCCGACTATGCCAGAACCACTTGGCGAACACTCCGGAATCACTTGCCGGGCATGCAGGAACCACCTCTCACACATGCCAGAACCCCGTGCCAATGACCCCGGAAGCACCAGCCGAGCACGCCGGAACCACGTGCTCGACTCCCCAGAACACCTGCCGATCACGCAAAAATCACCTGCCGGCTACGCCACAACCAGTTGGTGAACACTTTGGAATCACCTGCCAGGCTTGCTGGAACCACCTGCCAGTCATGCCAAAATCACCTGCAAACTACGCCAGAACCGCTTGGCGGACACTGCGGAAACACCTGTCGGGCCGGCT
This sequence comes from Equus przewalskii, assembly GCF_037783145.1. NCBI lineage: Eukaryota > Metazoa > Chordata > Mammalia > Perissodactyla > Equidae > Equus > Equus przewalskii. The sequence continues at coordinate 26,515 of NW_027226700.1, read as the reverse complement.
GGAACCACATCTCAGACGTGCCAGAAACGTGTTCATGAGATGCTGGAACCACACCCCGAACAGACGGATACCACCTGCCAGAACCGCCTGAATCACCTGCCGAGCACGGCGGAACCACCTGCTCGACTCACCGGTACCACCTCCCTGACACGCCAAAATCACCTGCTGGGTATGCCAGAACCACTTGGCGGACACTCCGGAATCATCTGCCGGACATGCCGGAACCAGCTCTCAGACACCCCAGAACCACGTGCCGGAGACGCCGGAAGCACCTGCCGAGCATGCCGGAGCCACATGCTCGACTTGCCAGAAACACCTGCCGGACACGCCAAAATCACCTGCCGGGTACGCCAGAACCACCTGGCGGACACTCCGAAACGACCCGTCGCGCATGCCGGAACCACCTCTCAGACGTGCCGGAAGCACGTGCCGGAAACGCCGGAATCACCTACCGGACAGACCGGAACCACCTGCCGAGCACGCCGGAGCCACCTGTTCGACTCGCTGGAACCACCTGCCGGACAGGCCAATATAAACTGCTGGCTATGCCAGAAATACCTGGGGGACGGTCAGGAATCACCTGCCAGCCATGGCGGAACCACCTCTCAGACGTACCAGAACCACCTGCCGGAGAAGCTGGAAACACGTCCTGGACAGACTGGAACCACGTGACGGCCATGCCTGAACCTCCTGCCGAGCACGGCGGAACCACCTGCCCGACACGCCAAAATCACCTGCGGGCTACGCCAGAACCACTTGGACGACTCTCCGAAATGACCTGCCGGGCATGTTGGAACCACCTCTCAGACGTGCCAGAAGCACGTGGCGGACAGTCCGGAGTCACCTGTTGGGCATACGCAACCACCTCTGAGACGTACCAGAACCACGTGCCGTGCACGCCGGAACCACCTACCGGACTGACCGGAATCAACTTTTGGGCATGCCGGAACCACCAGTCAGATGTGCCAGAAACACGTGCCGGAGACGCCGGAAGCACCTGCCGAGCACGTTGCAACCACCTGCTCAACTCGCCTGAACCACCTGCCGGACACGCCAAAATCACCTGCACGCTACACCAGCACCACTTCGGGGACAAGCCGGAATCACGTGAGGGGCATGCCGGCACAGCCTCTCAGACTGAACCTCGTGCCGGACACCACAGAGCCACCTGCCGGACAGACCGGAACCACCTGCCGGACACGCCGGAACCACCGGCTCGACCCGCCGTAACGACCGCTGGACATGCAAAATCACCTGCCGGCTACGCCGGAAACACTTGGGGAACACTCCGGAATCACCTGCCGGGCATGCCGGAACCACCTCTCAGATATGCCAGAACCACGTGCCAATGACCCCGGAAGCACCTGCCGAGCACGCCGGAACCACCTGCTCGACTCGCCAGAACCACCTGCCGGACACGCATAAATCACCTGCCGGCTACGCCACAACCAGTTGGGGAACACTTCGGAATCACCTGCCGGGCTTGCTGGAAGCACCTGCCGGTCATGCCAAAATCACCTGCCAATTACGCCAGTGCCACTTGGCGGACAATGTGGAAACACCTGTCGGGCCGGCCGCAAACACATCTCAGACGTGCCAGAACCATGTGCATGAGATGCTGGAACCACACCCCGAACAGACGGAAAACACCTGCCAGACCCGTCTGAACAACCTGCCGTGCACGCCGGAGCCACCTACCTGACAGGCCCAAATCACCAGTTGGGTATGCCAGAACCACTTGGCGGACACTCCGGAATCATCTGCCGGACATGCCGGAACCAGCTCTCAGACAAACCAGAACCACGTGCTGGAGACGCCGGAAGCACCTGCCGAGCATGCCGGAGCCACCTGCTCGACTCGCCAGAAACACCTGCCGGACACGCCAAAATCACCTGCCGGGTACGCCAGAACCACCTGGCGGACACTCCGGAATCACCTGCCGCGCATGACGGAACCACCTCTCAGACGTGCCGGAAGCACGTGCCAGACACGCCGGAAACACCTACCGCAAAGACCGGAACCACCTGCCAAGAACACCGTAGCCACCTGTTCGACTCGCTGGAACCACCTGCCGGACAGGCCAATATCAACTGCTGGCTATGCCAGAACCACCTGGGGGACAGTCCGGGATCACCTGCCAGCCATGGCGGAACCACCTCTCAGACTTACCAGAACCACCTGCCGGAGAAGCTGGAAACACGTCCTGGACAGACTGGAACCACGTGACGGCCATGCCTGAACCACCTGCCGAGCACGGCGGATCCACCTGCCGGACACGCCAAAATCACCTGCGGGCTACGCCAGAACCACTTCGGCGACAAGCCGGAATCACGTGAGGGGCATGCCGGCACAGCCTCTCAGACTAAACCTCGTGCCGGACACCACAGAACCACCGGCCGGACAGACCGGAACCACCTGCTGGACAGACCGGAACCACCGGCTCGACCCGCCGGAACGACCGCTGGACATGCAAAATCACCTGCCGGCTACGCCGGAAACACTTGGCGAACACTCCGGAATCACCTGCCGGGCATGCCGGAACCACCTCTCAGATATGCCAGAACCACGTGCCAATGACCCCGGAAGCACCTGCCGAGCACGCCGGAACCACCTGCTCGACTCGCCAGAACCACCTGCCGGACACGCAAAAATGACCTGCCGGCTACGCCACAACCAGTTGGGGAACACTTCGGAATCACCTGCCGGGCTTGCTGGAACCACCTGCCGGTCATGCCAAAATCACCTGCCAACTACGCCAGTACCACTTGGCGGACACTGTGGAAACACCTGTCGGGCCGGCCGGAACCACATCTCAGACGTGCCAGAACCATGTGCATGATATGCTGGAACCACAGCCCGAACAGACGGAAAACACCTGCCAGACCCGTCTGAACAACCTGCCGAGCACGCCGGAGCCACCTACCTGACATGCCCAAATCACCAGCCGGGTATGCCAGAACCACTTGGCGGACACTCCGGAATCATCTGCCGGACATGCCGGAACCAGCTCTCAGACACACCAGAACCACGTGCCGGAGACGCCGGAAGCACCTGCCGAGCATGCCGGAGCCACATGCTCGACTCGCCAGAAACACCTGCCGGACACGCCAAAATCACCTGCCGGGTACGCCAGAACCACCTGGCGGACACTCCGAAACCACCCGTCGCGCATGCCGGAACCACCTCTCAGACGTGCCGGAAGCACGTGCCGGACACGCCGGAATCACCTACCAGACAGACCGGAACCACCTGCCGAGCACGCCGGAGCCACCTGTTCGACTCGCTGGAACCACCTGCCGGACAGGCCAATATCAACTGCTGGCTATGCCAGAAAAACCTGGGGGACGGTCAGGAATCACCTGCCAGCCATGGCGGAACCACCTCTCAGACGTACCAGAACCACCTGCCGGAGAAGCTGGAAACTCGTCCTGGACAGACTGGAACCACGTGACGGCCATGCCTGAACCACCTGCCGAGCACGGCGGAACCACCTGCCCGACACGCCAAAATCACCTGCGGGCTACGCCAGAACCACTTGGACGACTCTCCGAAATGACCTGCCGGGCATGTTGGAACCACCTCTCAGACGTGCCAGAAGCACGTGGCGGACAGTCCGGAATCACCTGTTGGGCATACGCAACCACCTCTGAGACGTACCAGAACCACGTGCCAGGCACGCCGGAACCACCTACTGGACAGACCGGAATCAAGTTTTGGGCATGCCGGAACCACCAGTCAGATGTGCCAGAAACACGTGCCGGAGACGCCGGAAGCACCTGCCGAGCACGTCGCAACCACCTGCTCAACTCGCCTTAACCACCTGCCGGACACGCCAAAATCACCTGCCCGCTACACCAGCACCACTTCGGGGACAAGCCGGAATCACGTGAGGGGCATGCCGGCACAGCCTCTCAGACTGAACCTCGTGCCGGACACCACAGAACCACCTGCCGGACAGACCGGAACCACCTGCCGGACACGCCGGAACCACCGGCTCGACCCGCCGGACGACCGCTGGACATGCAAAATCACCTGCCGGCTACGCCGGAAAAACTTGGCGAACACTCCGGAATCAAATGCCGGGCATGCTGGAACCACCTCTCAGATATGCCAGAACCACGTGCCAATGACCCCGGAAGCACCTGCCGAGCACGCCGGAACCACCTGCTCGACTCGCCAGAACCACCTGCCGGACACGCAAAAATCACCTGCCGGCTACGCCACAACCAGTTGGGGAACACTTCGGAATCACCTGCCGGGCTTGCTGGAACCACCTGCCGGTCATGCCAAAATCACCTGCCAATTACGCCAGTACCACTTGGCGGACAATGTGGAAACACCTGTCGGGCCGGCCGGAACCACATCTCAGACGTGCCAGAACCATGTGCATGAGATGCTGGAACCACACCCCGAACAGACGGAAAACACCTGCCAGACCCGTCTGAACAACCTGCCGAGCACGCCGGAGCCACCTACCTGACATGCCCAAATCACCAGCCGGGTATGCCAGAAACACTTGGCGGACACTCCGGAATCATCTGCCGGACATGCCGGAACCAGCTCTCAGACACACCAGAACCACGTGCCGGAGACGCCGGAAGCACCTGCCGAGCATGCCGGAGCCACCTGCTCGACTCGCGAGAAACACCTTACGGACACGCCAAAATCACCTGCCGGGTACGCCAGAACCACCTGGCGGACACTCCGAAATCACCTGTCGCGCATGCCGGAACCACCTCTTAGACGTGCCGGAAGCACGTGCCGGACACGCCGGAATCACCTACCGGACAGACCGGAACCACCTGCCGAGCACGCCAGAGCCACCTGTTCGACTCGCTGGAACCACCTGCCGGACAATCCAATATCAACTGCTGGCTATGCCAGAACCACCTGGTGGACGGTCCGGGATCACCTGCCAGCCATGGCGGAACCACCTCTCAGACGTACCAGAACCACCTGCCGGAGAAGCTGGAAACACCTCCTGGACAGTCTGGAACCACCTGCCGGCCAAGCCTGAACCACCTGCCAAGCACAACGGAACAACCTGCCAGACACGCCAAAATCACCTGCGTGCTATGCCAGAACCACTTGGAGGACTCTCTGGGATGACCTGCCGGGCATGCCGGAACCACCTCTCAGACGTGCCAGAACCATGTGGCGGACAGTCCGGAATCACCTGTTGGGCATGCGCAACCACCTCTGAGACGTACCAGAACCACATGCCGTGTAGGCTGGAACCACCTACCGGACAGACCGGAATCACCTTTCGGGCATGCCGGAACCACCTGTCAGATGTGCCAGAAACACGTGCCGGAGACGCCGGAAGCACCTGCCAAGCACGTTGGAACCACCTGCTCAACTCGCCTGAACCACCTGCCGGACATGCCAAAATCACCTGCCGACTATGCCAGAACCACTTGGCGAACACTCCGGAATCACTTGCCGGGCATGCAGGAACCACCTCTCAGACATGCCAGAACCCCGTGCCAATGACCCCGGAAGCACCAGCAGAGCACGCCGGAACCACCTGCTCGACCCGCCAGAACCACATGCCGGACACGCAAAAATCACCTGCCGGCTACGCCACAACCAGTTGGTGAACACTTTGGAATCACCTGCCAGGCTTGCTGGAACCACCTGCCAGTCATGCCAAAATCACCTGCCAACTACGCCAGAACCGCTTGGCGGACACTGCGGAAACACCTGTCGGGCCGGCTGGAACCACATCTCAGACGTGCCAGAAACGTGTTCATGAGATGCTGGAACCACACCCCGAACAGACGGATACCACCTGCCAGAACCGCCTGAACCACCTGCTGAGCACGCCGGAACCACCTGCTCGACTCACCGGTACCACCTCCCTGACACGCCAAAATCACCTGCTGGGTATGCCAGAACCACTTGGCGGACACTCCGGAATCATCTGCCGGACATGCCGGAACCAGCTCTCAGACACACCAGAACCAAGTGCCGGAGACGCCGGAAGCACCTGCCGAGCATGCCGGAGCCACCTGCTCGACTCGCCAGAAACACCTGCCGGACACGCCAAAATCACCTGCCGGGTACGCCAGAACCACCTGGCGGACACTCCGGAATCACTGCCGCGCATGAAGGAACCACCTCTCAGACGTGCCGGAAGCACGTGCCAGACACGCCGGAAACAGCTACCGCACAGACCGGAACCACCTGCCGAGCACTCCGGAGCCACCTGTTCGACTCGCTGGAACCACCTGCCGGACAGGCCAATATCAACTGCTGGCTATGCCAGAACCACCTGGGGGACGGTCCGGAATCACCTGCCAGCCATGGCGGAACCACCTCTCAGACGTACCAGAACCACCTGCCGGAGAAGCTGGAAACACGTCCTGGACAGTCTGGAACCACCTGCCGGCCAAGCCTGAACCACCTGCCAAGCACAACGGAACAACCTGCCAGACACGCCAAAATCACCTGCGTGTTATGCCAGAACCACTTGGAGGACTCTCTGGGATGACCTGCCGGGCATGCCGGAACCACCTCTCAGACGTGCCAGAACCATGTGGCGGACAGTCCGGAATCACCTGTTGGGCATGCGCAACCACCTCTGAGACGTACCAGAACCACATGCCGTGCAGGCTGGAACCACCTACCGGACAGACCGGAATCACCTTTCGGGCATGCCGGAACCACCTGTCAGATGTGCCAGGAACACGTGCCGGAGACGCCGGAAGCACCTGCCAAGCACGTTGGAACCACCTGCTCAACTCGCCTGAACCACCTGCCGGACATGCCAAAATCACCTGCCGACTATGCCAGAACCACTTGGCGAACACTCCGGAATCACTTGCTGGGCATGCAGGAACCACCTCTCACACATGCCAGAACCCCGTGCCAATGACCCCGGAAGCACCAGCCGAGCACGCCGGAACCACCTGCTCGACCCGCCAGAACCACATACCGGACACGCAAAAATCACCTGCCGGCTACGCCACAACCAGTTGGTGAACACTTTGGAATCACCTGCCAGGCTTGCTGGAACCACCTGCCAGTCATGCCAAAATCACCTGCCAACTACGCCAGAACCGCTTGGCGGACACTGCGGAAACACCTGTCGGGCCGGCTGGAACCACATCTCAGACGTGCCAGAAACGTGTTCATGAGATGCTGGAACCACACCCCGAACAGACGGATACCACCTGCCAGAACCGCCTGAACCACCTGCTGAGCACGCCGGAACCACCTGCTCGACTCACCGGTACCACCTCCCTGACACGCCAAAATCACCTGCTGGGTATGCCAGAACCACTTGGCGGACACTCCGGAATCATCTGCCGGACATGCCGGAACCAGCTCTCAGAAACACCAGAACCAAGTGCCGGAGACGCCGGAAGCACCTGCCGAGCATGCCGGAGCCACCTGCTCGACTCGCCAGAAACACCTGCCGGACACGCCAAAATCACCTGCCGGGTACGCCAGAACCACCTGGCGGACACTCCGGAATCACCTGCCGCGCATGAAGGAACCACCTCTCAGACGTGCCGGAAGCACGTGCCAGACACGCCGGAAACAGCTACCGCACAGACCGGAACCACCTGCCGAGCACTCCGGAGCCACCTGTTCGACTCGCTGGAACCACCTGCCGGACAGGCCAATATCAACTGCTGGCTATGCCAGAACCACCTGGGGGACGGTCCGGAATCACCTGCCAGCCATGGCGGAACCACCTCTCAGACGTACCAGAACCACCTGCCGGAGAAGCTGGAAACACGTCCTGGACAGTCTGGAACCACCTGCCGGCCAAGCCTGAACCACCTGCCAAGCACAACGGAACAACCTGCCAGACACGCCAAAATCACCTGCGTGTTATGCCAGAACCACTTGGAGGACTCTCTGGGATGACCTGCCGGGCATGCCGGAACCACCTCTCAGACGTGCCAGAACCATGTGGCGGACAGTCCGGAATCACCTGTTGGGCATGCGCAACCACCTCTGAGACGTACCAGAACCACATGCCGTGCAGGCTGGAACCACCTACCGGACAGACCGAAATCACCTTTCGGGCATGCCGGAACCACCTGTCAGATGTGCCAGAAACACGTGCCGGAGACGCCGGAAGCACCTGCCAAGCACGTTGGAACCACCTGCTCAACTCGCCTGAACCACCTGCCGGACATGCCAAAATCACCTGCCGACTATGCCAGAACCACTTGGCGAACACTCCGGAATCACTTGCCGGGCATGCCAGAACCACCTCTCAGATATGCCAGAACCACGTGCCAATGACCCCGGAAGCACCTGCCGAGCACCTCGGAACCACCTGCTCGACTCGCCAGAACCACCTGCCGGACACGCATAAATCACCTGCCGGCTACGCCACAACCAGTTGGGGAACACTTCGGAATCACCTGCCGGGCTTGCTGGAACCACCTGCCGGTCATGCCAAAATCACCTGCCAACTACGCCAGAACCGCTTGGCGGACACTGCGGAAACACCTGTCGGGCCGGCTGGAACCACATCTCAGACGTGCCAGAAACGTGCTCATGAGATGCTGGAACCACACCCCGAACAGACGGATACCACCTGCCAGAACCGCCTGAACCACCTGCTGAGCACGCCGGAACCACCTGCTCGACTCACCGGTACCACCTCCCTGACACGCCAAAATCACCTGCTGGGTATGCCAGAACCACTTGGCGGACACTCCGGAATCATCTGCCGGACATGCCGGAACCAGCTCTCAGACACACCAGAACCACGTGCCGGAGACGCCGGAGGCACCTGCCGAGCATGCCGGAGCCACCTGCTCGACTCGCCAGAAACACCTGCCGGACACGCCAAAATCACCTGCCGGGTATGCCAGAACCACCTGGCGGACACTACGGAATCACCTGCCGCGCATGCCAGAACCACCTCTCAGACGTGCCGGAAGCACGTGCCAGACACGCCGGAAACACCTACCGGACAGACCGGAACCACCAGCCAGGAACGCCGGAGCCACCTGTTCGACTCGCTGGAACCACCTGCCGGACAGGCCAATATCAACTGCTGGCTATGCCAGAACCACCTGGGGGACGGTCCGGAATCACATGCCAGCCATGGCGGAACCACCTCTCAGACGTGCCAGAACCATGTGCATGAGATGCTGGAACCACTCCCCGAACAGACGGAAAACACCTGCCAGACCCGTCTGAACAACCTGCCGAGCAGGCCGGACCACCTGCTCGACTCGCCGGAACCACCTACCTGACATGCCCAAATCACCAGCCGGGTATGCCAGAACCACTTGGCGGACACTCCCGAATCATCTGCCGGACATGCCGGAACCAGCTCTCAGACACACCAGAACCACGTGCTGGAGACGCCGGAAGCACCTGCCGAGCATGCCGGAGCCACCTGCTCGACTCGCCAGACACACCTGCCGGACACGCCAAAATCACCTGCCGGGTACGCCAGAACCACCTGGCGGACACTCCGAAACCACCCGTCGCGCATGCCGGAACCACCTCTCAGACGTGCCGGAAGCACGTGCCGGACACGCCGGAATCACCTACCGGACAGACCGGAACCACCTGCCGAGCACGCCGGAGCCACCTGTTCGACTCGCTGGAACCACCTGCCGGACAGGCCAATATCAACTGCTGGCTATGCCAGAACCACCTGGGGGACGGTCCGGAATCACCTGCCAGCCATGGCGGAACCACCTCTCAGACGTACCAGAACCACCTGCCGGAGAAGCTGGAAACACGTCCTGGACAGTCTGGAACCACCTGCCGGCCAAGCCTGAACCACCTGCCAAGCACAACGGAACAACCTGCCAGACACGCCAAAATCACCTGCCGGGTACGCCAGAACCACCTGGCGGACACTCCGAAACCACCTGTCGCGCATGCCGGAACCACAACTCAGACGTGCCGGAAGCACGTGCCGGACACGCCGGAATCACCTACCGGACAGTCCTGAACCACCTGCCGAGCACGCCGGAGCCACCTGTTCGACTCGCTGGAACCACCTGCCGGACAGGCCAATATCAACTGCTGGCTATGCCAGAACCACCTGGGGGACGGTGCGGAATCACCTGCCAGCCATGGCGGAACCACCTCTCAGACGTACCAGAACCACCTGCCGGAGAAGCTGGAAACACGTCCTGGACAGTCTGGAACCACCTGCCGGCCAAGCCTGAACCACCTGCCAAGCACAACGGAACAACCTGCCAGACACGCCAAAATCACCTGCGTGTTATGCCAGAACCACTTGGAGGACTCTCTGGGATGACCTGCCGGGCATGCCGGAACCACCTCTCAGACGTGCCAGAACCATGTGGCGGACAGTCCGGAATCACCTGTTGGGCATGCGCAACCACCTCTGAGACGTACCAGAACCACATGCCGTGCAGGCTGGAACCACCTACCGGACAGACCGGAATCACCTTTCGGGCATGCCGGAACCACCTGTCAGATGTGCCAGAAACACGTGCCGGAGACGCCGGAAGCACCTGCCAAGCACGTTGGAACCACCTGCTCAACTCGCCTGAACCACCTGCCGGACATGCCAAAATCACCTGCCGACTATGCCAGAACCACTTGGCGAACACTCCGGAATCACTTGCCGGGCATGCCAGAACCACCCCTCAGATATGCCAGAACCACGTGCCAATGACCCCGGAAGCACCTGCCGAGCACGCCGGAACCACCTGCTCGACTCGCCAGAACCACCTGCCGGACACGCATAAATCACCTGCCGGCTACGCCACAACCAGTTGGGGAACACTTCGGAATCACCTGCCGGGCTTGCTGGAACCACCTGCCGGTCATGCCAAAATCACCTGCCAACTACGCCAGAACCGCTTGGCGGACACTGCGGAAACACCTGTCGGGCCGGCTGGAACCACATCTCAGACGTGCCAGAAACGTGCTCATGAGATGCTGGAACCACACCCCGAACAGACGGATACCACCTGCCAGAACCGCCTGAACCACCTGCTGAGCACGCCGGAACCACCTGATCGACTCACCGGTACCACCTCCCTGACACGCCAAAATCACCTGCTGGGTATGCCAGAACCACTTGGCGGACACTCCGGAATCATCTGCCGGACATGCCGGAACCAGCTCTCAGACACACCAGAACCACGTGCCGGAGACGCCGGAGGCACCTGCCGAGCATGCCGGAGCCACCTGCTCGACTCGCCAGAAACACCTGCCGGACACGCCAAAATCACCTGCCGGGTATGCCAGAACCACCTGGCGGACACTACGGAATCACCTGCCGCGCATGCCAGAACCACCTCTCAGACGTGCCGGAAGCACGTGCCAGACACGCCGGAAACACCTACCGGACAGACCGGAACCACCAGCCAGGAACGCCGGAGCCACCTGTTCGACTCGCTGGAACCACCTGCCGGACAGGCCAATATCAACTGCTGGCTATGCCAGAACCACCTGGGGGACGGTCCGGAATCACATGCCAGCCATGGCGGAACCACCTCTCAGACGTGCCAGAACCATGTGCATGAGATGCTGGAACCACTCCCCGAACAGACGGAAAACACCTGCCAGACCCGTCTGAACAACCTGCCGAGCAGGCCGGACCACCTGCTCGACTCGCCGGAACCACCTACCTGACATGCCCAAATCACCAGCCGGGTATGCCAGAACCACTTGGCGGACACTCCCGAATCATCTGCCGGACATGCCGGAACCAGCTCTCAGACACACCAGAACCACGTGCTGGAGACGCCGGAAGCACCTGCCGAGCATGCCGGAGCCACCTGCTCGACTCGCCAGACACACCTGCCGGACACGCCAAAATCACCTGCCGGGTACGCCAGAACCACCTGGCGGACACTCCGAAACCACCCGTCGCGCATGCCGGAACCACCTCTCAGACGTGCCGGAAGCACGTGCCGGACACGCCGGAATCACCTACCGGACAGACCGGAACCACCTGCCGAGCACGCCGGAGCCACCTGTTCGACTCGCTGGAACCACCTGCCGGACAGGCCAATATCAACTGCTGGCTATGCCAGAACCACCTGGGGGACGGTCCGGAATCACCTGCCAGCCATGGCGGAACCACCTCTCAGACGTACCAGAACCACCTGCCGGAGAAGCTGGAAACACGTCCTGGACAGTCTGGAACCACCTGCCGGCCAAGCCTGAACCACCTGCCAAGCACAACGGAACAACCTGCCAGACACGCCAAAATCACCTGCCGGGTACGCCAGAACCACCTGGCGGACACTCCGAAACCACCTGTCGCGCATGCCGGAACCACAACTCAGACGTGCCGGAAGCACGTGCCGGACACGCCGGAATCACCTACCGGACAGTCCTGAACCACCTGCCGAGCACGCCGGAGCCACCTGTTCGACTCGCTGGAACCACCTGCCGGACAGGCCAATATCAACTGCTGGCTATGCCAGAACCACCTGGGGGACGGTGCGGAATCACCTGCCAGCCATGGCGGAACCACCTCTCAGACGTACCAGAACCACCTGCCGGAGAAGCTGGAAACACGTCCTGGACAGTCTGGAACCACCTGCCGGCCAAGCCTGAACCACCTGCCAAGCACAACGGAACAACCTGCCAGACACGCCAAAATCACCTGCGTGTTATGCCAGAACCACTTGGAGGACTCTCTGGGATGACCTGCCGGGCATGCCGGAACCACCTCTCAGACGTGCCAGAACCATGTGGCGGACAGTCCGGAATCACCTGTTGGGCATGCGCAACCACCTCTGAGACGTACCAGAACCACATGCCGTGCAGGCTGGAACCACCTACCGGACAGACCGGAATCACCTTTCGGGCATGCCGGAACCACCTGTCAGATGTGCCAGAAACACGTGCCGGAGACGCCGGAAGCACCTGCCAAGCACGTTGGAACCACCTGCTCAACTCGCCTGAACCACCTGCCGGACATGCCAAAATCACCTGCCGACTATGCCAGAACCACTTGGCGAACACTCCGGAATCACTTGCCGGGCATGCAGGAACCACCTCTCACACATGCCAGAACCCCGTGCCAATGACCCCGGAAGCACCAGCCGAGCACGCCGGAACCACGTGCTCGACTCCCCAGAACACCTGCCGATCACGCAAAAATCACCTGCCGGCTACGCCACAACCAGTTGGTGAACACTTTGGAATCACCTGCCAGGCTTGCTGGAACCACCTGCCAGTCATGCCAAAATCACCTGCAAACTACGCCAGAACCGCTTGGCGGACACTGCGGAAACACCTGTCGGGCCGGCTGGAACCACATCTCAGACGTGCCAGAAACGTGTTCATGAGATGCTGGAACCACACCCCGAACAGACGGATACCACCTGCCAGAACCGCCTGAACCACCTGCTGAGCACGCCGGAACCACCTGCTCGACTCACCGGTACCACCTCCCTGAAACGCCAAAATCACCTGCTGGGTATGCCAGAACCACTTGGCGGACACTCCGGAATCATCTGCCGGACATGCCGGAACCAGCTCTCAGACACACCAGAACCAAGTGCCGGAGACGCCGGAAGCACCTGCCGAGCATGCCGGAGCCACCTGCTCGACTCGCCAGAAACACCTGCCGGACACGCCAAAATCACCTGCCGGGTACGCCAGAACCACCTGGCGGACACTCCGGAATCACCTGCCGCGCAAGAAGGAACCACCTCTCAGACGTGCCGGAAGCACGTGCCAGACACGCCGGAAACAGCTACCGCACAGACCGGAACCACCTGCCGAGCACTCCGGAGCCACCTGTTCGACTCGCTGGAACCACCTGCCGGACAGGCCAATATCAACTGCTGGCTATGCCAGAACCACCTGGGGGACGGTCCGGAATCACCTGCCAGCCATGGCGGAACCATCTCTCAGACGTACCAGAACCACCTGCCAGAGAAGCTGGAAACACGTCCTGGACAGTCTGGAACCACCTGCCGGCCAAGCCTGAACCTCCTGCCAAGCACAACGGAACAACCTGCCAGACACGCCAAAATCACCTGCGTGTTATGCCAGAACCACTTGGAGGACTCTCTGGGATGACCTGCCGGGCATGCCGGAACCACCTCTCAGACGTGCCAGAACCATGTGGCGGACAGTCCGGAATCACCTGTTGGGCATGCGCAACCACCTCTGAGACGTACCAGAACCACATGCCGTGCAGGCTGGAACCACCTACCGGACAGACCGGAATCACCTTTCGGGCATGCCGGAACCACCTGTCAGATGTGCCAGAAACACGTGCCGGAGACGCCGGAAGCACCTGCCAAGCACGTTGGAACCACCTGCTCAACTCGCCTGAACCACCTTCCGGACATGCCAAAATCACCTGCCGACTATGCCAGAACCACTTGGCGAACACTCCGGAATCACTTGCCGGGCATGCAGGAACCACCTCTCACACATGCCAGAACCCCGTGCCAATGACCCCGGAAGCACCAGCCGAGCACGCCGGAACCACCTGCTCGACTCGCCAGAACCACCTGCCGATCACGCAAAAATCACCTGCCGGCTACGCCACAACCAGTTGGTGAACACTTTGGAATCACCTGCCAGGCTTGCTGGAACCACCTGCCAGTCATGCCAAAATCACCTGCCAACTACGCCAGAACCGCTTGGCGGACACTGCGGAAACACCTGTCGGGCCGGCTGGAACCACATCTCAGACGTGCCAGAAACGTGTTCATGAGATGCTGGAACCACACCCCGAACAGACGGATACCACCTGCCAGAACCGCCTGAACCACCTGCTGAGCACGCCGGAACCACCTGCTCGACTCACCGGTACCACCTCCCTGACACGCCAAAATCACCTGCTGGGTATGCCAGAACCACTTGGCGGACACTCCGGAATCATCTGCCGGACATGCCGGAACCAGCTCTCAGACACCCCAGAACCACGTGCCGGAGACGCCGGAAGCACCTGCCGAGCATGCCGGAGCCACATGCTCGACTTGCCAGAAACACCTGCCGGACACGCCAAAATCACCTGCCGGGTACGCCAGAACCACCTGGCGGACACTCCGAAACGACCCGTCGCGCATGCCGGAACCACCTCTCAGACGTGCCGGAAGCACGTGCCGGAAACGCCGGAATCACCTACCGGACAGACCGGAACCACCTGCCGAGCACGCCGGAGCCACCTGTTCGACTCGCTGGAACCACCTGCCGGACAGGCCAATATCAACTGCTGGCTATGCCAGAAATACCTGGGGGACGGTCAGGAATCACCTGCCAGCCATGGCGGAACCACCTCTCAGACGTACCAGAACCACCTGCCGGAGAAGCTGGAAACACGTTCTGGACAGACTGGAACCACGTGACGGCCATGCCTGAACCTCCTGCCGAGCACGGCGGAACCACCTGCCCGACACGCCAAAATCACCTGCGGGCTACGCCAGAACCACTTGGACGACTCTCCGAAATGACCTGCCGGGCATGTTGGAACCACCTCTCAGACGTGCCAGAAGCACGTGGCGGACAGTCCGGAGTCACCTGTTGGGCATACGCAACCACCTCTGAGACGTACCAGAACCACGTGCCGGGCACGCCGGAACCACCTACTGGACAGACCGGAATCAAGTTTTGGGCATGCCGGAACCACCAGTCAGATGTGCCAGAAACACGTGCCGGAGACGCCGGAAGCACCTGCCGAGCACGTCGCAACCACCTGCTCAACTCGCCTGAACCACCTGCCGGACACGCCAAAATCACCTGCCCGCTACACCAGCACCACTTCGGGGACAAGCCGGAATCACGTGAGGGGCATGCCGGCACAGCCTCTCAGACTGAACCTCGTGCCGGACACCACAGAACCACCTGCCGGACAGACCGGAACCACCTGCCGGACACGCCGGAACCACCGGCTCGACCCGCCGGAACGACCGCTGGACATGCAAAATCACCTGCCGGCTACGCCGGAAACACTTGGCGAACACTCCGGAATCAAATGCCGGGCATGCTGGAACCACCTCTCAGATATGCCAGAACCACGTGCCAATGACCCCGGAAGCACCTGCCGAGCACGCCGGAACCACCTGCTCGACTCGCCAGAACCACCTGCCGGACACGCAAAAATCACCTGCCGGCTACGCCACAACCAGTTGGGGAACACTTCGGAATCACCTGCCGGGCTTGCTGGAACCACCTGCCGGTCATGCCAAAATCACCTGCCAATTACGCCAGTACCACTTGGCGGACAATGTGGAAACACCTGTCGGGCCGGCCGGAACCACATCTCAGACGTGCCAGAACCATGTGCATGAGATGCTGGAACCACACCCCGAACAGACGGAAAACACCTGCCAGACCCGTCTGAACAACCTGCCGAGCACGCCGGAGCCACCTACCTGACATGCCCAAATCACCAGCCGGGTATGCCAGAAACACTTGGCGGACACTCCGGAATCATCTGCCGGACATGCCGGAACCAGCTCTCAGACACACCAGAACCACGTGCCGGAGACGCCGGAAGCACCTGCCGAGCATGCCGGAGCCACCTGCTCGACTCGCGAGAAACACCTTACGGACACGCCAAAATCACCTGCCGGGTACGCCAGAACCACCTGGCGGACACTCCGAAATCACCTGTCGCGCATGCCGGAACCACCTCTTAGACGTGCCGGAAGCACGTGCCGGACACGCCGGAATCACCTACCGGACAGACCGGAACCACCTGCCGAGCACGCCAGAGCCACCTGTTCGACTCGCTGGAACCACCTGCCGGACAATCCAATATCAACTGCTGGCTATGCCAGAACCACCTGGGGGACGGTCCGGGATCACCTGCCAGCCATGGCGGAACCACCTCTCAGACGTACCAGAACCACCTGCCGGAGAAGCTGGAAACACGTCCTGGACAGTCTGGAACCACCTGCCGGCCAAGCCTGAACCACCTGCCAAGCACAACGGAACAACCTGCCAGACACGCCAAAATCACCTGCGTGCTATGCCAGAACCACTTGGAGGACTCTCTGGGATGACCTGCCGGGCATGCCGGAACCAACTCTCAGACGTGCCAGAACCATGTGGCGGACAGTCCGGAATCACCTGTTGGGCATGCGCAACCACCTCTGAGACGTACCAGAACCACATGCCGTGTAGGCTGGAACCACCTACCGGACAGACCGGAATCACCTTTCGGGCATGCCGGAACCACCTGTCAGATGTGCCAGAAACACGTGCCGGAGACGCCGGAAGCACCTGCCAAGCACGTTGGAACCACCTGCTCAACTCGCCTGAACCACCTGCCGGACATGCCAAAATCACCTGCCGACTATGCCAGAACCACTTGGCGAACACTCCGGAATCACTTGCCGGGCATGCAGGAACCACCTCTCAGACATGCCAGAACCCCGTGCCAATGAACCCGGAAGCACCAGCAGAGCACGCCGGAACCACCTGCTCGACCCGCCAGAACCACATGCCGGACACGCAAAAATCACCTGCCGGCTACGCCACAACCAGTTGGTGAACACTTTGGAATCACCTGCCAGGCTTGCTGGAACCACCTGCCAGTCATGCCAAAATCACCTGCCAACTACGCCAGAACCGCTTGGCGGACACTGCGGAAACACCTGTCGGGCCGGCTGGAACCACATCTCAGACGTGCCAGAAACGTGTTCATGAGATGCTGGAACCACACCCCGAACAGACGGATACCACCTGCCAGAACCGCCTGAACCACCTGCTGAGCACGCCGGAACCACCTGCTCGACTCACCGGTACCACCTCCCTGACACGCCAAAATCACCTGCTGGGTATGCCAGAACCACTTGGCGGACACTCCGGAATCATCTGCCGGACATGCCGGAACCAGCTCTCAGACACACCAGAACCAAGTGCCGGAGACGCCGGAAGCACCTGCCGAGCATGCCGGAGCCACCTGCTCGACTCGCCAGAAACACCTGCCGGACACGCCAAAATCACCTGCCGGGTACGCCAGAACAACCTGGCGGACACTCCGGAATCACTGCCGCGCATGAAGGAACCACCTCTCAGACGTGCCGGAAGCACGTGCCAGACACGCCGGAAACAGCTACCGCACAGACCGGAACCACCTGCCGAGCACTCCGGAGCCACCTGTTCGACTCGCTGGAACCACCTGCCGGACAGGCCAATATCAACTGCTGGCTATGCCAGAACCACCTGGGGGACGGTCCGGAATCACCTGCCAGCCATGGCGGAACCACCTCTCAGACGTACCAGAACCACCTGCCGGAGAAGCTGGAAACACGTCCTGGACAGTCTGGAACCACCTGCCGGCCAAGCCTGAACCACCTGCCAAGCACAACGGAACAACCTGCCAGACACGCCAAAATCACCTGCGTGTTATGCCAGAACCACTTGGAGGACTCTCTGGGATGACCTGCCGGGCATGCCGGAACCACCTCTCAGACGTGCCAGAACCATGTGGCGGACAGTCCGGAATCACCTGTTGGGCATGCGCAACCACCTCTGAGACGTACCAGAACCACATGCCGTGCAGGCTGGAACCACCTACCGGACAGACCGGAATCACCTTTCGGGCATGCCGGAACCACCTGTCAGATGTGCCAGAAACACGTGCCGGAGACGCCGGAAGCACCTGCCAAGCACGTTGGAACCACCTGCTCAACTCGCCTGAACCACCTGCCGGACATGCCAAAATCACCTGCCGACTATGCCAGAACCACTTGGCGAACACTCCGGAATCACTTGCCGGGCATGCAGGAACCACCTCTCACACATGCCAGAACCCCGTGCCAATGACCCCGGAAGCACCAGCCGAGCACGCCGGAACCACCTGCTCGACCCGCCAGAACCACCTGCCGATCACGCAAAAATCACCTGCCGGCTACGCCAATACCAGTTGGTGAACACTTTGGAATCACCTGCCAGGCTTGCTGGAACCACCTGCCAGTCATGCCAAAATCACCTGCCAACTACGCCAGAACCGCTTGGCGGACACTGCGGAAACACCTGTCGGGCCGGCTGGAACCACATCTCAGACGTGCCAGAAACGTGTTCATGAGATGCTGGAACCACACCCCGAACAGACGGATACCACCTGCCAGAACCGCCTGAACCACCTGCTGAGCACGCCGGAACCACCTGCTCGACACACCGGTACCACCTCCCTGACACGCCAAAATCACCTGCTGGGTATGCCAGAACCACTTGGCGGACACTCCGGAATCATCTGCCGGACATGCCGGAACCAGCTCTCAGAAACACCAGAACCAAGTGCCGGAGACGCCGGAAGCACCTGCCGAGCATGCCGGAGCCACCTGCTCGACTCGCCAGAAACACCTGCCGGACACGCCAAAATCACCTGCCGGGTACGCCAGAACCACCTGGCGGACACTCCGGAATCACCTGCCGCGCATGAAGGAACCACCTCTCAGACGTGCCGGAAGCACGTGCCAGACACGCCGGAAACAGCTACCGCACAGACCGGAACCACCTGCCGAGCACTCCGGAGCCACCTGTTCGACTCGCTGGAACCACCTGCCGGACAGGCAAATATCAACTGCTGGCTATGCCAGAACCACCTGGGGGACGGTCCGGAATCACCTGCCAGCCATGGCGGAACCACCTCTCAGACGTACCAGAACCACCTGCCGGAGAAGCTGGAAACACGTCCTGGACAGTCTGGAACCACCTGCCGGCCAAGCCTGAACCACCTGCCAAGCACAACGGAACAACCTGCCAGACACGCCAAAATCACCTGCGTGTTATGCCAGAACCACTTGGAGGACTCTCTGGGATGACCTGCCGGGCATGCCGGAACCACCTCTCAGACGTGCCAGAACCATGTGGCGGACAGTCCGGAATCACCTGTTGGGCATGCGCAACCACCTCTGAGACGTACCAGAACCACATGCCGTGCAGGCTGGAACCACCTACCGGACAGACCGAAATCACCTTTCGGGCATGCCGGAACCACCTGTCAGATGTGCCAGAAACACGTGCCGGAGACGCCGGAAGCACCTGCCAAGCACGTTGGAACCACCTGCTCAACTCGCCTGAACCACCTGCCGGACATGCCAAAATCACCTGCCGACTATGCCAGAACCACTTGGCGAACACTCCGGAATCACTTGCCGGGCATGCAGGAACCACCTCTCACACATGCCAGAACCCCGTGCCAATGACCCCGGAAGCACCAGCCGAGCACGCCGGAACCACCTGCTCGACCCGCCAGAACCACATGCCGGACACGCAAAAATCACCTGCCGGCTACGCCACAACCAGTTGGTGAACACTTTGGAATCACCTGCCAGGCTTGCTGGAACCACCTGCCAGTCATGCCAAAATCACCTGCCAACTACGCCAGAACCGCTTGGCGGACACTGCGGAAACACCTGTCGGGCCGGCTGGAACCACATCTCAGACGTGCCAGAAACGTGTTCATGAGATGCTGGAACCACACCCCGAACAGACGGATACCACCTGCCAGAACCGCCTGAACCACCTGCTGAGCACGCCGGAACCACCTGCTCGACTCACCGGTACCACCTCCCTGACACGCCAAAATCACCTGCTGGGTATGCCAGAACCACTTGGCGGACACTCCGGAATCATCTGCCGGACATGCCGGAACCAGCTCTCAGAAACACCAGAACCAAGTGCCGGAGACGCCGGAAGCACCTGCCGAGCATGCCGGAGCCACCTGCTCGACTCGCCAGAAACACCTGCCGGACACGCCAAAATCACCTGCCGGGTACGCCAGAACCACCTGGCGGACACTCCGGAATCACCTGCCGCGCATGAAGGAACCACCTCTCAGACGTGCCGGAAGCACGTGCCAGACACGCCGGAAACAGCTACCGCACAGACCGGAACCACCTGCCGAGCACTCCGGAGCCACCTGTTCGACTCGCTGGAACCACCTGCCGGACAGGCCAATATCAACTGCTGGCTATGCCAGAACCACCTGGGGGACGGTCCGGAATCACCTGCCAGCCATGGCGGAACCACCTCTCAGACGTACCAGAACCACCTGCCGGAGAAGCTGGAAACACGTCCTGGACAGTCTGGAACCACCTGCCGGCCAAGCCTGAACCACCTGCCAAGCACAACGGAACAACCTGCCAGACACGCCAAAATCACCTGCGTGTTATGCCAGAACCACTTGGAGGACTCTCTGGGATGACCTGCCGGGCATGCCGGAACCACCTCTCAGACGTGCCAGAACCATGTGGCGGACAGTCCGGAATCACCTGTTGGGCATGCGCAACCACCTCTGAGACGTACCAGAACCACATGCCGTGCAGGCTGGAACCACCTACCGGACAGACCGGAATCACCTTTCGGGCATGCCGGAACCACCTGTCAGATGTGCCAGAAACACGTGCCGGAGACGCCGGAAGCACCTGCCAAGCACGTTGGAACCACCTGCTCAACTCGCCTGAACCACCTGCCGGACATGCCAAAATCACCTGCCGACTATGCCAGAACCACTTGGCGAACACTCCGGAATCACTTGCCGGGCATGCAGGAACCACCTCTCACACATGCCAGAACCCCGTGCCAATGACCCCGGAAGCACCAGCCGAGCACGCCGGAACCACCTGCTCGACCCGCCAGAACCACCTGCCGATCACGCAAAAATCACCTGCCGGCTACGCCAATACCAGTTGGTGAACACTTTGGAATCACCTGCCAGGCTTGCTGGAACCACCTGCCAGTCATGCCAAAATCACCTGCCAACTACGCCAGAACCGCTTGGCGGACACTGCGGAAACACCTGTCGGGCCGGCTGGAACCACATCTCAGACGTGCCAGAAACGTGTTCATGAGATGCTGGAACCACACCCCGAACAGACGGATACCACCTGCCAGAACCGCCTGAACCACCTGCTGAGCACGCCGGAACCACCTGCTCGACTCACCGGTACCACCTCCCTGACACGCCAAAATCACCTGCTGGGTATGCCAGAACCACTTGGCGGACACTCCGGAATCATCTGCCGGACATGCCGGAACCAGCTCTCAGAAACACCAGAACCAAGTGCCGGAGACGCCGGAAGCACCTGCCGAGCATGCCGGAGCCACCTGCTCGACTCGCCAGAAACACCTGCCGGACACGCCAAAATCACCTGCCGGGTACGCCAGAACCACCTGGCGGACACTCCGGAATCACCTGCCGCGCATGAAGGAACCACCTCTCAGACGTGCCGGAAGCACGTGCCAGACACGCCGGAAACAGCTACCGCACAGACCGGAACCACCTGCCGAGCACTCCGGAGCCACCTGTTCGACTCGCTGGAACCACCTGCCGGACAGGCCAATATCAACTGCTGGCTATGCCAGAACCACCTGGGGGACGGTCCGGAATCACCTGCCAGCCATGGCGGAACCACCTCTCAGACGTACCAGAACCACCTGCCGGAGAAGCTGGAAACACGTCCTGGACAGTCTGGAACCACCTGCCGGCCAAGCCTGAACCACCTGCCAAGCACAACGGAACAACCTGCCAGACACGCCAAAATCACCTGCGTGTTATGCCAGAACCACTTGGAGGACTCTCTGGGATGACCTGCCGGGCATGCCGGAACCACCTCTCAGACGTGCCAGAACCATGTGGCGGACAGTCCGGAATCACCTGTTGGGCATGCGCAACCACCTCTGAGACGTACCAGAACCACATGCCGTGCAGGCTGGAACCACCTACCGGACAGACCGGAATCACCTTTCGGGCATGCCGGAACCACCTGTCAGATGTGCCAGAAACACGTGCCGGAGACGCCGGAAGCACCTGCCAAGCACGTTGGAACCACCTGCTCAACTCGCCTGAACCACCTGCCGGACATGCCAAAATCACCTGCCGACTATGCCAGAACCACTTGGCGAACACTCCGGAATCACTTGCCGGGCATGCAGGAACCACCTCTCACACATGCCAGAACCCCGTGCCAATGACCCCGGAAGCACCAGCCGAGCACGCCGGAACCACCTGCTCGACTCGCCAGAACCACCTGCCGATCACGCAAAAATCACCTGCCGGCTACGCCACAACCAGTTGGTGAACACTTTGGAATCACCTGCCAGGCTTGCTGGAACCACCTGCCAGTCATGCCAAAATCACCTGCCAACTACGCCAGAACCGCTTGGCGGACACTGCGGAAACACCTGTCGGGCCGGCTGGAACCACATCTCAGACGTGCCAGAAACTTGTTCATGAGATGCTGGAACCACACCCCGAACAGACGGATACCACCTGCCAGAACCGCCTGAACCACCTGCTGAGCACGCCGGAACCACCTGCTCGACTCACCGGTACCACCTCCCTGACACGCCAAAATCACCTGCTGGGTATGCCAGAACCACTTGGCGGACACTCCGGAATCATCTGCCGGACATGCCGGAACCAGCTCTCAGACACACCAGAACCAAGTGCCAGAGACGCCGGAAGCACCTGCCGAGCATGCCGGAGCCACCTGCTCGACTCGCCAGAAACACCTGCCGGACACGCCAAAATCACCTGCCGGGTACGCCAGAACCACCTGGCGGACACTCCGGAATCACCTGCCGCGCATGACGGAACCACCTCTCAGACGTGCCGGAAGCACGTGCCAGACACGCCGGAAACACCTACCGCACAGACCGGAACCACCTGCCAAGAACGCCGGAGCCACCTGTTCGACTCGCTGGAACCACCTGCCGGACAGGCCAATATCAACTGCTGGCTATGCCAGAACCACCTGGGGGACAGTCCGGGATCACCTGCCAGCCATGGCGGAACCACCTCTCAGACGTACCAGAACCACCTGCCGGAGAAGCTGGAAACACGTCCTGGACAGACTGGAACCACGTGACGGCCATGCCTGAACCACCTGCCGAGCACGGCGGAACCACCTGCCGGACACGCCAAAATCACCTGCGGGCTACGCCAGAACCACTTGGACGACTCTCCGAAATGACCTGCCGGGCATGTTGGAACCACCTCTCAGACGTGCCAGAAGCACGTGGCGGACAGTCTGGAATCACCTGTTGGGCATACGCAACCACCTCTGAGACGTACCAGAACCACGTGCCGTGCACGCCGGAACCAACTACCGGACAGACTGGAATCAACTTTTGGGCATGCCGGAACCACCAGTCAGATTTGCCAGAAACACGTGCCGGAGACGCCGGAAGCACCTGCCGAGCACGTCGCAACCACCTGCTCAACTCGCCTGAACCACCTGCCGGACACGCCAAAATCACCTGCCCGCTACACCAGCACCACTTCGGGGACAAGCCGGAATCACGTGAGGGGCATGCCGGCACAGCCTCTCAGACTGAACCTTGTGCCGGACACCACAGAATCACCTGCCGGACAGACCGGAACCACCTGCCGGACACGCCGGAACCACCGGCTCGACCCGCCGGAACGACCGCTGGACATGCAAAATCACCTGCCGCCTACGCCGCAAACACTTGGCGAACACTCCGGAATCACCTGCCGGGCATGCCGGAACCACCTCTCAGATATGCCAGAACCACGTGCCAATGACCCCGGAAGCACCTGCCGAGCACGCCGGAACCACCTGCTCGACCCGCCAGAACCACATGCCGGACACGCAAAAATCACCTGCCGGCTACGCCACAACCAGTTGGTGAACACTTTGGAATCACCTGCCAGGCTTGCTGGAACCACCTGCCAGTCATGCCAAAATCACCTGCCAACTACGCCAGAACCGCTTGGCGGACACTGCGGAAACACCTGTCGGGCCGGCTGGAACCACATCTCAGACGTGCCAGAAACGTGTTCATGAGATGCTGGAACCACACCCCGAACAGACGGATACCACCTGCCAGAACCGCCTGAACCACCTGCTGAGCACGCCGGAACCACCTGCTCGACTCACCGGTACCACCTCCCTGACACGCCAAAATCACCTGCTGGGTATGCCAGAACCACTTGGCGGACACTCCGGAATCATCTGCCGGACATGCCGGAACCAGCTCTCAGAAACACCAGAACCAAGTGCCGGAGACGCCGGAAGCACCTGCCGAGCATGCCGGAGCCACCTGCTCGACTCGCCAGAAACACCTGCCGGACACGCCAAAATCACCTGCCGGGTACGCCAGAACCACCTGGCGGACACTCCGGAATCACCTGCCGCGCATGAAGGAACCACCTCTCAGACGTGCCGGAAGCACGTGCCAGACACGCCGGAAACAGCTACCGCACAGACCGGAACCACCTGCCGAGCACTCCGGAGCCACCTGTTCGACTCGCTGGAACCACCTGCCGGACAGGCCAATATCAACTGCTGGCTATGCCAGAACCACCTGGGGGACGGTCCGGAATCACCTGCCAGCCATGGCGGAACCACCTCTCAGACGTACCAGAACCACCTGCCGGAGAAGCTGGAAACACGTCCTGGACAGTCTGGAACCACCTGCCGGCCAAGCCTGAACCACCTGCCAAGCACAACGGAACAACCTGCCAGACACGCCAAAATCACCTGCGTGTTATGCCAGAACCACTTGGAGGACTCTCTGGGATGACCTGCCGGGCATGCCGGAACCACCTCTCAGACGTGCCAGAACCATGTGGCGGACAGTCCGGAATCACCTGTTGGGCATGCGCAACCACCTCTGAGACGTACCAGAACCACATGCCGTGCAGGCTGGAACCACCTACCGGACAGACCGGAATCACCTTTCGGGCATGCCGGAACCACCTGTCAGATGTGCCAGAAACACGTGCCGGAGACGCCGGAAGCACCTGCCAAGCACGTTGGAACCACCTGCTCAACTCGCCTGAACCACCTGCCGGACATGCCAAAATCACCTGCCGACTATGCCAGAACCACTTGGCGAACACTCCGGAATCACTTGCCGGGCATGCAGGAACCACCTCTCACACATGCCAGAACCCCGTGCCAATGACCCCGGAAGCACCAGCCGAGCACGCCGGAACCACCTGCTCGACCCGCCAGAACCACCTGCCGATCACGCAAAAATCACCTGCCGGCTACGCCAATACCAGTTGGTGAACACTTTGGAATCACCTGCCAGGCTTGCTGGAACCACCTGCCAGTCATGCCAAAATCACCTGCCAACTACGCCAGAACCGCTTGGCGGACACTGCGGAAACACCTGTCGGGCCGGCTGGAACCACATCTCAGACGTGCCAGAAACGTGTTCATGAGATGCTGGAACCACACCCCGAACAGACGGATACCACCTGCCAGAACCGCCTGAACCACCTGCTGAGCACGCCGGAACCACCTGCTCGACTCACCGGTACCACCTCCCTGACACGCCAAAATCACCTGCTGGGTATGCCAGAACCACTTGGCGGACACTCCGGAATCATCTGCCGGACATGCCGGAACCAGCTCTCAGAAACACCAGAACCAAGTGCCGGAGACGCCGGAAGCACCTGCCGAGCATGCCGGAGCCACCTGCTCGACTCGCCAGAAACACCTGCCGGACACGCCAAAATCACCTGCCGGGTACGCCAGAACCACCTGGCGGACACTCCGGAATCACCTGCCGCGCATGAAGGAACCACCTCTCAGACGTGCCGGAAGCACGTGCCAGACACGCCGGAAACAGCTACCGCACA